>NC_142873.1:158095000-158269000 GCF_051225735.1 Oryctolagus cuniculus | reverse complement strand
TGCTGGACCAGGCAAACCGAGGTATGGCAAAGTCAAAGAGGCCAGCCTCCTCTCCACTGCCTGTCCCCAGAGCAAAAGCCATGCTCCTGTGGGCATGCACTTCCTGCCACGGCCACGAGGGCCACGTCAGCCCCTGCACCTCCTCCTCCCCGCAATCACAGACTTCGGAGAGCCGTGGCTAAGCTGTTGGTGTCCCGGGAGACCATCCTGTCTTGGGGTGGGGTGGCCAGGCCACGGCTGGAGGGAACCTGCGTGGGACTCCGGAAGTAGCCAGACTCCCTCCCGCCAGGCACCTGTGTGGTGCCAGCCACCGCCCATGGCAGTGTCTCAGAGGGCGGGGCCGGCTGGGGAGGCTGGAAAAAGCTGTTTTGCTGATGAGGTGCCCGGTGTCACGCGGGCAGGAGTGCCAGGTAGCTGAATGCCGGTGGGGGAGGGCCGCCTGCCTGTGTCAGGCTGGCCCGGATGTGCCCGCCTCTCGGGCCTCGCCTCGCCCACTCCCTCCTCACACATTGCACAGCCTCTGACGCCAGCCCCAGGAGCTGCTCCCCACTCCAGGCCTCCAACCAGCCTCTTCCTTCTGCCCGAAGGCCTCTCCTCCTCCCACTCACCCATTAAACCAAAACAGGTCTCACCGCCACCATGGAGCCTTCCGTGATTTCCCATTGCCCAAGGCTGAGTCCCAGTCTGTGCTCCTGCAGCCACCTTGTTTTTCCTGTCACAGCCCACGTTATAATTATCCTCTCCCCCCCGCCCCCTCCTCCGCACCTCCTCCCTCAGACTGTGTGCGTCTGATTTTTTAAAGGTATGTTTGAATAACCATTGCATTCGAAGCATGGATTTCTGGATTCAGTCACTGGGGTTCAAAGCAGTGTGACTTTGGGCTGCCTCTCTCGGTCTCAGTGTCCCCATCTGTAAAATGGTCACAAAATCAGCCTCTGCCTCACCGCATGGTTGGGAGAATGCGTTGAGGATCCAGCCTGGATCCGCACATAGTGACAGTCACTCCCGGAACGCTTGGAAAACGCCACGTGAACAAGCCGTGTGGCATTCGTGGAGATGTGTGGCGTGCGCCGGGGCCCGGGGGTGGAAGTGGGTGGAGGGTCCAGCCAGCCCTGTGTGGGTGTGTGTCCCCTCCGAAGGGTAATGGGTTGCTTATTTATGGTCAGGGTGGGGAAAAAAAAAAAAAAAGACAAACCAGTGTTCAGTAATGACAAAGTAATTACCTTTTTATTATTTTTTCAATAGGATTCAGAGGGAGTGTGGGCCTGGCTGCGCTGGCTTCCCGGTGCTCTGTGCGACCCTCAATCCCACCAACACCAGGGAGAAGGATGGGGTGGAGGGGCCAGGGGTAGGGCTGCCTGGGCCACAGAGCAAGGGCCTGGGAGGTAAACCCAGGTCCCTGCCATGGCCAAGGCCCCGAGAGCCGTCCACACAGAGGGGCCGGGCCCAGAGCTTGGAAGATTTAACAGAGAGGAAGCTGAGGCCTGGGGAGAGGAAGGTACTCACCCACCCGCGCCCGTGCAGCTGCTCAGCGGCAGAGCTGGGCCCTGTGAGCCCCGTGGGGCTCTTCCCCGCCACGGGGCTTCTGTGAGATGGAGTTCTGCCCTGCCCCAGAGCTTTGCCTAGGAGGGGCCAGGTGAGCCTGTCCAGGCAGCCTCTCCAGGGTCCTTCAAGGACTGCTGAAGACACGATTTCAAGGCATCAGGACTTCAGATGTCGCCCAGATGACACCGAAGTGGGCATTAGCTACCCAAAACGCAGCCATCCGAAGGCCGAGCCCTCCACCAGCCAGTAAGGGACCCCCGACTTCAGCCTCTTACGCATCCAGCTGACTGTTCGTCCATCTGCTCACTCCACCTGTGAATCCTACAGACGCCTGAGGAGTGCCCGCCTGTGCCAGGCACCTTGCTAGGACCCGGGGCGCGGGGCAGAGTCTCGGGGCGCTGAGACGCACAAGGAGCAGCCGCGGAAGAAGATTCGCTAGTGTAGGCGGCGTCTCGGAGACCCCTAGGAAGCAGCACAGGGAGATGTAGGGGGCCTGATGGGGGCCCGGGGGCCTGTGCTTCCTGCCTCTCCTGGGGAACCCGGAGAGCCGGCCGGCACGCGGGGCAGATGCACGCCGTGCAGAGAAGGGGCCCTGGTCGGGAGTTTTTCCAATGGGAGGTCGGGAAGCTCAAGGGGTCAGGGGACAGGACGAGGACTCTCCGAGAAAGGACAGGACCAGAGCCTCTGGAGGACGAGCAGCAGGGTCTGTCCCGCCCCCACCCTGCTCTGCATCTCTTAGCTGCCTCCAGGGTCTCGGGACCCCCGGGGTCCCCGATGCCAGGGAGCGTGGTCCTCCCTCCCCCTCCCCCCGCCGCTGTGATAACCCACACGTAGCACTCTGCCCTCTGGAATTTATTTTAAGGTCTTGGCTTGTTTATTTATTTTATTTAGAGGTTTCTCGGCGCTTTGTGGGGAGGAAAATTCGAATGGGGTGATTATGAAATACTATTTCACCTCACTGTTCATTCACAACAAACAAAGAGAAATGATTGGTGATTAAAAATGCATTCTCTCTGCTTGTTTTCTTTTGTTTTACCATTATGGAAATATTATAAATACTGAATACTAATCTGGACCCGCAGGGACCTCGCAGGCCTTCTTCCTCGGGGCGCCCTCATACTGTCCTCCTGGGCACCTGGGCACCGTGCTGGACCCAGACCAGGCCCCATCGCCCAGGGCAGCCCCGCTCCGTCCTCACCAGACAGGGCCTCGGTCCTGGTCCCCTGCTCGGGCACGGCCCACTCAAGGACAACAGAGCTGCGACCATCCCTGGACTTGTAAGTTCTGCTCCCAGGGTCAGGCTGCCTGAGCCTGGCTCTGACACGCCCTGGCTGTGTGACCTTGGGCAGGTTCCCTTACCTCTCTGAGTTTCTGCTTCTCCCACCGGAAGAGGGGGACAAAGACACTTGCTGCCGCCTAGGTGTGCTTCAAGGGTGAAATGGGCGTCTTATCACAGGGCCTCGCCCACACAAGTGTTGAGGGCAAGGCTCCTCTAGGGATGCAGGTGCACCCCGCCCCCCGCCCCGGGTCTCAGCTCCTCTCTCCGGAAGGGAAGAGCTATGCCGCCGGCTGCTGACTCCGCTGCCCGCAGCTCTGGTCCGGTGGAGTGGGATGTCCTCACCTACCTTGGCTTTCACGGAGACCCTGGCTCCGTCCTGAGGACACAGCCTGCTCCCGTCTCGAAGCCCCCGTCCGCCCAAGCAGAGCCTGCTTTTCCTCTGTCTCTTTTTTGAGCCATCCAAAGCGCGTCCCCACGTCTTTCCATCACAAACAAATAAGCAGGAGTCAGAGGACTGATGCGGCTCCAGAATGTTCCACCGAGTCCAGATAAACAGCGCGGCCCGTGGTGTCCGCGCGCCTTTTATCTTTCACTTTATTTAACCAAATTAGCCGCTCTCCATGTCCCCTGCGTGTGAGTGTCTCTCGCCGTCATATAAAATACAATCACGCTTGCTTGCTACATGTTTCAGATACTTTATCATTAACATCAATTCCAGCCAAATTAGGAGTTTCTCCCAACATAATTGCCCTTCCCATTATCCAGCACTTTATTTTTTCAAAGCACTTTCCGACCATTAATTAGTTAACCCTTAGGACGCCCCAGAGCTGACGCTCAATGTCACCCTCCCTGTCTCCCAGCTGGGAAGGGAGGCTGGGGGGTGGGGGTCAGGTGGTTTGTCAGAAGCGCCCCCAGGATGTGGGGGCTGGGGCGATGGTGGGACCTTGGAGATCCTCACCCAGCCTCAGCAGCAGGGCTGGGCAGTGACCGATTGTCATCTGAGTTGAGCAGGTGCAGGTCCCCAAAACCTCTCCATCCCCAGTGCCCTTAGCCCCCGGCACCTCATTCTCACTGTGGCTTTCCAGACGAAGGCAGGGGCAGAATAAAAGACTGGCTGGGCGGTGGCATCTGGTGGTGCAAAGGAGGAGAGGGGACACCCGTCAGACAAGGGGACAAGCAGGTGCCGTGTCTCCAGTCCAAGCCGTGTTAGTGTTCCCGCAGCCAACAAGCACCCATCGAGCGCCTGCGAAGTGCCAGGGGACGGGCCCTCCCTCCCCTAGAACGTCGTTAAGTCAAGTGCCCTTGGCGTGACGGTTCTGGTCACGAACGACCCAAGCGAGGGCAGACTTGGGGGTTGTCCGGAAAATTGAATCTCTTGGGCTCCATTCCAGAAGTGGCTGCGGCTACCACCGGGGCCCAGCTGCCTCCATAATTCTGTCAGCTCTTTCTCCTTTCCTGGCGCGGGGTAGCCGCTGCCTCGTGGGTCCTCAGAGAGGTGGGCGAGCTGAAGTGCCGGTGCAGGCACCCTGGGGAGACTTGGGGGCGAGCCCACTGGGGCGCACAGGGTGATTGACCTCTCACCCGGGATCCTGCTTGTGGCTGCTGGGGACGCGCTGTTGAAGCCCCGATATTTTACGTTTAGCCCTCTCCAGATCCTAACTTCTTTAATGATTTTTTTTTTTCTTAAAATACACAAGCTGGCTCCCACCGGGGCATTGTCAGGAACCTTCGGAGAGGTTTTCCAAGACGCCCTGTGACTGGGAGCCGGCGGCGCTCACGGCTCCCTTGGGCAGCTCATCATCTCTCCACCGGGCACACTTGAACACCGGCTACCAGCCCGGCACCCGGACCCTGCCCTGCCGGCGCCTTCCCCGCCGTTCCTCCCCAGGGACTCAGAGGCGGGCGCTCTGTCCACCCCAGGAACACACCGGCCAGGGCAGTGGTGTGGAGACAACGTGGACGCCCGGAGTCTGAATCCCAGCTCTGCCACTGCCCAGCATTTGACCTTGGGCAAGGTGACCTCTCTATCCCTCGGCTCTGAGTGCAGTTGTAGGGAGCACCGTGTGACGTGTGTGATGTCACACCAGTGTGTGACGGCCTTGGCGCGGGACCTGGCTACGCTGAAGGCTCCGTGGCCCTGAGCGATCATTCTGGCCAAGGAGCAGATTTTTTTTTTTTTTTTTTGACAGGCAGAGTGGACAGTGAGAGAGAGAGACAGAGAGAGAAAGGTCTTCCTTTGCCGTTGGTTCACCCTCCAATGGCCGCGGCTGCAGCCGGCGCACCGCGCTGATCCGATGGCAGGAGCCAGGAGCCAGGTGCTTTTCCTGGTCTCCCATGGGGTGCAGGGCCCAAGCACCTGGGCCATCCTCCACTGCGCTCCCTGGCCATAGCAGAGAGCTGGCCTGGAAGAGGGGCAACCGGGACAGAATCCGGCGCCCCGACCAGGACTAGAACCCGGTGTGCCGGCGCCGCAAGGTGGAGGATTAGCCTATTGAGCCACGGCGCCGGCCAAGGAGCAGATTTAAGATTTTATTATGAGACACACTCTTTTTGTGTGCAACCTCCCCCCCCCCCCCAATCTCTCAAAGGCAGACAGAGAGAGAGACGGACACTGAAAGATCTCCCCTCTGCTGGTTCACTCCCCAAGTACCCACAACAGCCATGGTTGGGCCAAACCAAAGTCAGGAGCCTGGAACTCCATCTGGTTCTCCCACGTGGGTGGCAGGGACCCAAGTGCTTGAACCATCCTGAGCTGCCTCCCAGGGTGCGCGTCAGCTGGGTCGGAAGTGGAGCTGGGACTTGAACCCAGGCCCTCTGTTGCAGGATGAGGGTCTCAAGCAGCCTTGGGTCTGAGTGCACGAGCCAGGCGATGTGGTTAGTGGATACCCTAGTTCTTAACCTCGCAGAGAACAGACACACAAGGGAAGACAGAGCTAGAAGCCCCCGCGCCCCCAGCCTGCTGCCTGAGACATGTTGTTACCTCCCAGTGCCCATACGCTTCAAGTTCAGCTCCGTTGCCAGTCGCCGTAAGCCCGCCCGGGACTGGGCCCCCAGCTCCTAACCGAGTGCCTGGCACGCGGCAGGTGCTCCATCGCTACCAGCCGGATACTTGAACTGTCCACGGAACTCTGTTCTCCAACCTGGGACTTCTTTCTCACGACTCTGGGACTCTGTGTGATAATAAGAGCTCAGGACTGTCAAACACCATGGAGAGCTCTTTGCTCCCTGCCACGGCCTCGGCGCCCTCACAGGCGGACGGCTCTCCCCTGAGCAATGGCGCTCCCGCAGCCCGGCGTCGGTTGGCCCATTTATTTGCTCAACAGATATTTATTGAGTGGCAAGTGCAACTGGCCTGGGTTTGAATCTTGGCTCTACCACCTACCAGCTGGGAGGACCTGCGCAAGTGACATGACCGGGCCAAGCCCCGGGCTCTCACCTGTGACGGGGTAGGGGACCTCAGCTTGCGATCCACTGGGAGGCGCCAGGCACATGGCAGGCCCCTCATAAAAGGCATGCATTTATTTATTTTTATTTACTTTGATTTATTTGAAAGGCAGAGTGACAGAGAGACAGAGTTCTCCCGTCTGCTGGTTCACCCCACAAATGCCTACAGCAGCTGGGGCTGGACTGGACCAAAGCCAGGGGCCCAGATTTCCATCCGGGTCTCCCACGTGGGTGGCAGGGACCCAGTTGCTTGAGCCATCAACTGTAGTCTCCCAGGGTGTTCGCTAGCAGGAAGGTGGCTCAGAAGCAAAGGCAGGACTTGAACCAGGCACTCCAAAACGGGAGCAGGCATCCCACATAGGGGCTTAACTTGCTTGCTAAGGACCCCCAAGACCCTCATCCAGAGTCCTCGAGTCTCAGCCCTGAATAGAGAGCCCTCCTGTCCTCGTCCATTTGCTGCTGTTATAACAGAATACCACGGACTGGGAACTCATAAAGTAAAAAAGTTTGGGGTGGGCATTGGGGCACAGCGGGTTAAGCTGCTGCCTGCAACGCTGGTATTCTGTATCAGAACACAGGTTCGAGTCCCAGCTGCTCTGCTTCTGATCCAGTTCCCTGCTAACGCACCTGGGAAAGCAGCAAAACATGGCCCAAGTGCTTGGGCCCCTGCCACCCTCGTGGGAGACCAGGATGGAGTTCCAAGCTCCTTACTCCCGCCTGGCCCAGCGCTGGTCATTGTGGCCATTTGGGGAGAGAACCAGCAGGTGGAAGACCTATCTCTCTCTGTCTCTCTCCCCCTCTCTCTGTAATGCTGCCTTTCAAATAAATAAATATTTAAAATAGCAAAACAAACAAAAATCTGCTCTTGTGATAATGAATCCAATGTTGCCAGCAAAGCATGCATCCCACCTGACAACCGAAGCGCCTCTTAGAGGCCCCGTCTCCCAACACCGCCCCCGGCCGTGTCAAACCACGGAGGCTCTGAGAGCCCGGCACAGGAGCAGCCGGGTCACCTTCCCGGGTGGGCCCTGTGAATGACACTGGGCCAGAGGCGGGGCCATCCTGCCCACCGTGGGACCACTGCTCCCCCTCCTTCCACCAATAGGTAGTGAGGCTTAGCCTGAGGCCGGCCAGGGGCTAAGGGTTTAAATCTCACTCCACCCTTTCGAGATGGACTCCCCCATCATCCCCACTTCATAGACGGTCAGACTGAACTTAGTGAGCTGGAAAGACTCACTCCTCTCGGCCCCCCGCACCTGGGCCCGTGTCCAGCAGGTGCAAGGCAGACACTTGATAGATGTTTGTTGAATAAATAAAAACACCCCAAGAGAGCGAGGATGTGAAAAATGATAGCTACTACTCCGGGGGCCGCCACGCGCCAGCCACGTCCTACAGACTTTCCCCACGGTGTAACTCATGGCATTCTGCAGCCATGTGTGGGCCGGCGCCATCACCATCACCTCCACGCATACAAATCGAGACCCAAGGAGACCCAAGAAGTGACTTCCCCGGGGGTGCACAGTAGCAGGTCGTGGGGCTGGGAGCTGAGCCCAGGCAGTGGCTGCTCCCCTGGGCTGCGGAGCGCCTCCGGGGCCTCTAAGGGAGCTGGGGCGGGGGCGGAGGGTGTGGGGGTCTGGGCGCCCTGCCCCTCGGCTCTCCCTCGGCCTCAGCTGTGTTCTCAGCCGGCGTCCAGGCGAGGGGAGTGTTTCCTCCCCAGCTCGGTCCCCCCCGTTACCTACACAGGGAATTAAGACTCAAATCCGCGTTTGACACGATGCAGGAGGATGCTAAGTACTTAAGCGCTAATTAATTAGCGAGCTGTACCCGCTGCCACCAGCCGCTGGAAAAAGCCTCCGACAGACCCCTAGAGCACCAGCGCCCTCCCTGCCACGGAGGCCAGGCACAGGCCGTGCACGGGGACGGGAGGCAGGGCCGCCGGAGCAGCCCCAGGCCCAGCCTTTGGAGCCAAGGGGGTCCAGACCAGCTGGAATCCCTGCCTTTCCAGAAACGGGGACCCTGCCAAGCCAGAGCTCTCCTGCGACTCGGATGAGCAAGCGTCAGTTTGTGTGACTCCACAGCAAGCTCGCAAGGGACGACAAGACGGAGCCCTACAGCAGGGACACTTTCTGTGGCCATCGGGGCACGGGGAGGCGTCCCCGACAGCTGTGGCTGGGCCCAGAGGCCACCAGGCCTCCCAGTGCTCATAGGCAGGGACCCTCTAAAGCCAGCCCCAAGGAGGGAGCCCCAGCTCTCTTGACCTTGGTTTTGCCATCTGCAGCTGGCCACGGCTGATTTCCCAGGTGGGACAGGTGGCAATCAAACCCTCGGGCTGGGACGTCCGCCTGGAGTTGCCTCCCCGCTCTGCCGCTTCCTGGCTGAGTGATGGTGTGCGAGGCACTTTCTGAACCTTGGTTTTCTCAGCTGTAAAATGGGACTAAGTACTTCCAGAGGCCGACCGAGGTGACACACATGGGCGCCTCGTGCAGCGCCCAGCACGTCGGAGCGGCTCCACCCACATTTATTTATTTATTTATTTTTGACAGGCAGAATTAGACAGTGAGAGAGAGAGACAGAGACAGAGAAAGGTCTTCCTTCGGTTGGTTCACTCCCCAAATGGCCGCCACGGCCTGCACACTGCGCCGATCCGAAGCCAGTAGCCAGGTGCCTCCTCCTGGTCTCCCATGTGGGTGCAGGGCCCAAGGACCTGGGCCATCCTCCACTGCACTCCCAGGCCACAGCAGAGAGCTGGCCTGGAAGAGGAGCGACCGGGCCAGAATCCGGCGCCCCAACTAGGACTAGAACCTGGGGTGCTGGCGCCACAGGCGGAGGATTAGCCTAGTGAGCCGCGGCGCCGGCCTCTATCCACATTTAATCTTCATCTTCCCACTCAGCTCTCAGGATTCTTTGGTGCCTGTAGGGCAAGCAGTCATCCCGGTCTGCTGAGACTGTCTTGGGTTTAGCACTGAATGTCCCAAGTCGTAAGGGACCCCACCGTCTGGAGCAAAGAAGGACGGTCATCCGAGCTCTCTGGCAGCCCAACGACAGTGATGAGAAAGAGGGCAGAAGGGGTCTCCATTATACCTTCTCCCGGGCCCCAGCCCCTGGAGCCCCTCACAGAGGTGACTGGGTTTGGAAAGGGCCAACCGGGGACCGGGACCTGGGCAGGACAGCCGGGGCCCCGGCCCTGCGCTCTGATGACATCCCCAGCCTGCGTCAGCTCTGGGGCCTGCAATATTTGCTTAACAATTAGCCCAGAAATGGCGCATCGTTCAGGGTAGAAATGAGAAACGTTTCACTGGGGCTTACTCTTCCTTCTCCTCCATCCAAACTCCTCGGGGCCTTTGGGAGGGGAGATGGCGTCTCCGGGCCGGCACCTCGAGGACAGGCCGAGGCAGGAGTTGGGCCACCCTTGCTCCCGCTTGCCCCCGCCGTCCCCAGGGGGCAGGGGACAGATCCTCAGTCTCTGCAGGTGCCCAGCAGAGGGGACGTCAGACTGGCAGCGAGTAAGGCCGGAGGGTATTAGGTGAAGTTAAGACAGCTGCCCCCGAGGCCTCGCCACCAGCCAGGGAGGACGTCTCGTCCCCATTTTCCAGATGAGAACGCTGAGGCTTTCAGCACTCACCAGAGCCAACATCAAAACCCAAGGCAAGGGGCAGGCGCTGGGCCTGGTGCCCGAGACGCCACTCAACACCCCTCGTCATAGTGCCTGGGTTCGATGCCCGGCGCTGGCTCCTGACCCAGCCTCCTGCTAACACAGTGATGGTGCAGGTGCCTGGGTCCCTGCCGGCCACAGGCAGGATCCAGATTGCATTGCTGGCTCCCACTTCCGTGGGGCCCAGCCCTGGCTGTTGTGTGCATTTAGGGGATGAGCTGGTGGATGGACACTCCCTCCCCGTCTCCGTCACTCTCTGCATCTCAAAAAAAAAAAAAAAAAAAAAAAGTTACAGACAAAAGCTGGCCAGGAGGGCAGTGGGGCACTGCTGTCTGACAGGTTGGGGGAGCTCAGTCTGTACCCCAAATACCTTATCTAGGGCTGAGCCAGGGGGCCGAGCGGAGAGCAGGGGGCTTTGCCCCCTCTCCAGAGCTCACTCCACCAGAACCTGCCCCCTGCCCAGCCCCCAGCCGGGGCTGCCCTCCGTGCACAGGATGGGGAGGGCAGGAGGCGGGCCTGGCTCACCTGCCAAGTCTGGTAGCAGGGAAATGGGCCTGGTGCGGAGGCTGAGGTGCCCAGGGCGGGGGGTGGCCGCCAGCCAGCAGGGCCAGGCAGGCATGCAGATGTCCTCAATCTCCTCTCGGTGCCACCTCCTCAAGGCCTCATCCTCAGTGCTGGGGCAGGACCGCGACACTGAGGCTTGGGGAGACCACACATGGCCAAGCCTGTCTGGCTCTCGACTTGGCACAACCAGGCTCAGCCAGGTGGCATCAGCCCCATCCGATGGCATTAACCCAGTCAGGCCTCTCGGATTCAAACCCTGACCCCCCACTTCACAGCCATCATATAAGCGATGTCGCTGTGCCTCTGTTTCTTCACCTGTGAAATGGGTCCATACACAACCTCTTCATGGGGTTATCACGAGGGCGCAAGGAGGCAGTGTGTATATAGTACGGGGCCCTGCCAGCACTGCCCGGAACTGTGGGATAATGCAGGATATCAGGACTTGTGACATGGGCTGCCTCTCTGGAAGCCGCAAAGCTGGCAGGAGTCCTCCCAGCGGGCTGGGGTCTCTCTACCACCCTGGAGTCTGTGGCTCTCCACCCCTGTTCCTTGGGAAGGGGCCTTCCCATCCCCAGCCGTCTCTTTGGGTCCACTCTCAGAGCCCTGGTCCTGAGCCCATATTGCCAAGCGAGTGGCACCTGCTGGGCCCCTGCCCGCACGCAGAGGCCAGAGGGCACCCTGGTCCAAGGCTGTGTCCTGGGTCCTCGCCCCCAGCTCATTCTCAAACTCGGGGCGCCTTGCCCGACTCTGGGCTCTGGGCAAGCTGAGGGCAAGGCGGGGCGGGGGTGGGGCCGAGGGGAGCGGAGATCTGGGAGCCTGGGCTGTCTGTGCTGAGAAGGAGGATCTACACGTCCCGCAGCCGGCAGGCTCCCCCGTACCCACCCACCGTGACCCTGCCGCACTCCCTGGCCAGGCCTCTCCCCTCTCCTCCCCTCCCTGCCGGGGAACCTGGCTTCTGCTTCCTGCCTGCTCCCCGCCCCGACCCTGGACCCTCGGACCCTCGGTGGTCAGCCCTTCCCTGGCGCCCTCCTCAGCCTGGTGGCCCCTGAGTGTGAGGCGGCGCCGGGTCCCTGCCCTCAAGGCCAGGTTGAAGCGAGCCCACAGGGACCAGCTCGCTCACAGCGGACGCCTCCTGGGCAAGCGGAGATTGGGCGCCTGCCTATTCTGGACTCGTGGTCAGGCGTGGATCCCTGAGGCCTGGGGCCTGGGGCCTGGGGTCTTGGGGGCATGGGGAGGGTGGCACAGCACAGAGAAACGGGCTATGGGAGGGAGTGTAGGGTGTGATCTCCTCGCCTACAGGCCGGAGAGCACCCGGAGCTGGACCCCTGCACTAACACCTTGACTCCCCTCCCCCACCTCTTGCCCCCTGGAGCACAGCGAGGGGCTCGGCACACAGGAGGGGCTCAGTCATCGCAGGCTTAGGAGAAGGGTTGGACGGGGTCCTGCTTTTCCTAAGCAGGAGGGAAACAGAGACCATCGTGGGTCGCAGTAGTCAGGGAGGGCTTCCTGACAGAGGTGCTGGGACCAGGGCCTCCAAACCTCCCGAGGCTCCTACACCTGGGAGGGCGGAGGGCGGATGCTTTCTAGGCACAATGGAGCCGGGGACAGAGCGGGAGGAGCGGGAGGTGTGGAGTTGGAAACAGGGTGGGTGGGGAGACTTGTCTGCTCTGCGCTTGGGAAAGAGCCAGGCTGCCCACGTGGGCATGCATGCCCACACCTGGGACCCCGACGTCCAGCTCTGGCTGGGGGAGAGGTGATGGGGGCCTCTGGGTAACCAGTGACTGCAGGCAAGGCAGGGTGCCTCCCCACCCCCCGCCCCAGAACACGGGGAGTGCCCTGGGCAGGCCTTGCCCAGGCTTGGCACTCCGGCTGCGCCCTCCGCCCTAGGACGTCCTGTACCGGGAGGACCTATTAAAGGGACAAAGGTCCCCATAGGGTGCAGGCACCCCAGGCTCAGCCCTGGCACCTGGCCCAGTTTGGGCTGCAGCACGAACCCCCACTCCCAGCCCTGCTGCGTGGGACCTCAGGGTGCAGAGCAGGAGGGACCTGGGTCTCGGGGTGGGACCACCCAAGTGGCAGGCGCCCCCCACCTGGCAGGATCCAGGCAGGAGGCGAGGAGGTGGAGTGCTTCCAATGAACCCTGGAGTCTGGCGGTCTGGAGTTCGAATCTGGGTTTGCCCCTAACCAGCTGTGTGACCTTGGGCAAGCCAGCCGACGTCTCTGGGCCTCAGTTTCTCCCCGTCTTGGGTAAAAGAGAGCTAAGGAGAGCACCTGCTATTGATGAGTCATGAGACCATGCCTGGCGGGAGCCGCCACACAGGGCGCTCGGCGGATGGTGCCTGTCTGTCGCTTGCTGTTATTAGGTCAGAGGGAGGGACAGGTGGACGCCACAGGTTGGTCTTGGGCGTTTGCTATAGGACCTGGGGAAGAGGCAACAGCTGTGAGGTCCTCGGAGGTGTGGGAGTTCTGCAGCCCCTCCCCAGCGTCCCCAGTGGGCCAGGTGTCGGGTGATGGGAGCGTTAGGAGAAGCCCCGCGGGACGGCTGGCCCGAGGTCTCCACTGGCGGGCTCAGGCTCTATCGCTGAATCAGGGCGTGGGGGCAATCAGCTGGCAGCAAGTGGACCTGGGTTTATTATTGCTGAACATTATCATCCTTGATAAGAACCCGATTAAACGAGGGAGGGGAGGCAGAGGCGGGGGAGGGGGCCAACTGGTCTTGCTGAGCAAGCCTTGGGCTGTTCTCAGGCCCCTTCCCGGGCAGCACTGGGGAGAGGCGGGGACTGGAGGGTCTGGCAAGCGAGCTGCCACGCCTCTGGCTGGTGGCAGGAGGACGGGCGCCCCGGGCAGCCGCAGCCCGTGCCTCTGGTCCTCTCTGAGCCAGGCAGCGTCTGCTGAAAGGACCCAGGCGTGAGGGACAGCTCTGAGCCTGGTGACCTTGGGTAAACCACGTCGGCCCTACCAGCCTCAGTTTCCCCACTTGTAAGCCATGGCGAGGACCGAGGCTGGGGCAGAGTGGGTGGAGCGCCGGCCCCACAGAGAGCTCCTCTCTTGCCTCAGCCAGCCCTCTCCCTCCTGCCGCCGGAGCCGCCCACGGGACCTGCTGACCCTCAGCCCCATCCTCTCCAAAGCAGGCCGGCACCGCCCCACCAGGGGAGGCAGCCAGAGCTCAATGTTCCCATGTTACAGTTGGGGAAGGCGAACCCTGGGCGTGGGTAAGAGCTTGCCCAAGACCAGAGCCGCAACCCTGGGGTCCTGGCTGTCTGTCCAGGGCACGGCCGCCTCCCTGCTGCTTTGACACCTGGCAGGGGTGGGTCCTGACCTAGGAGGGCCCCAGGCAGCTGGGTGTTGTGCTGGTGTGACCGAGGGGCCCCGGGGACAGGATCCCCAGGGCGGGCCGGCAGGCATTCCTTGCCACCAGGGAAAGCTATAAAAAGCATCACTTTTCAGCCCCAGTGTGTGACCTGTGCGACTTCACAGGATCCAGCAGAAAAACAAAGATAACCTTGGGAGGGCCGACCTTCGGGAGGGGTGGGGGTGAGAAGGGGGGGTGTCAAGGACGGGGCACGAGGGCCTGTGAAGCCAGGGGCTTCTGGGAGGAAGCCGGAACACCTCTCCTGCACCCATCACCATCATGGCTGGAGCCCTGGGTGTTCGGGGCTGGCCTGGGACAGCCGTGTGCGTGGACGGCAGGCCCTCCCAGCTCCCAGAAGTAGACTCTTTAACATCCCATGGACAGACCCGGGGACTGAGACTCGGCAAGGACCATTGTCTGGTCCTCATCAGGCAGTCAGAAGGAAGAGGCGCTGGGCCAACAGCCCCTACCCTGCTCTGTCCCACTTTTTATTTCAGCATCGGACACTCTGGGCTCTCCCTGCCTCAGGGCCTTTGCATAAGCAGCGCCTGCTGACTGGAGGACTGGTCTCTCCTCTCCCTGCTCTGTCACAGGGTGGTGCATCACTGTTGCGTAAGCTTCAGAGAGAAAGCCAAGACGGAGGGAAGCCCCCTGGGTGGCCCCCCTTTGGGCCATGTGGCTAGGGGCTGCCCTTGGGGGCACTGTGGGGGAGAGTGTCCGAGAGTGGGCGCCCCGGCTGGAGCTGGCCGGGCTTGAGAAGGCCCAGGCCTAGGTTCCAGGGCTCAGCCCCAAGCCGGGGAGGGCAGGGGAGTCACAGGTCATGTCAGCCGTGGGCCACTGTGCAAACCGGCCAGGCCACTGCCCCTCTCTGAGCCATCTGCCTTTGTGGGGAAAGCGGTGGGCTCGTGTTAGATCCCGTCTAGGACTCCACCAAGCCCTAGCACCTGCCTAACCCTGAGGCCCCTCTTGTCCCGCCCACTTCACACAGGCCCCAGCGTCTCCCAGACCCTCTCCTCTCCCTCTGCACGGGACCGCCCGCCTGAGCCCCCATGGAAGGCAAAGACCCTGCCCCAGCACACTCCAAGCTCTGAAGGCGGAAAAAGGAGAGGCAGAGGGAGGTCACGTTTCTCACTTGGCCCGCTGCCTGGTTTTCATTAGGCCCACTGCCTAATTTTCCTGGGCGGCACTGGCTTTCTTGGCCGGTCTCCCCCTTTCCTACCCATCTCAGGGCGAGAGCTCTCCCACCCCGACCCTTCTCCCCCAAGGTCTGGCCTGGGGTTCTTTCTGCTGTGTCTCTTCTGTGCCTTTTGGTGCCACACCAGCCCGTGGCCCCTTTTCCTGGGGTCAGAGGACAGAGAGCAGAGGCTCAGAGGTACCCAGACTGGATGCAGAACAACACTAGTTATGTTCGTTGCATTTATTGAGCACATACTGTATGCCAGGCACAGTGGGCTCAGCACTTTCCCCCCACAACCTTAGGAGGCAGAAGGTCTTACCCTCACCCCATTTCACAGAAGCCGGGATGGAGGCTCGGGGGGTGAAGGCTGGAGCTGGGGCCGTAGGTCAGTGCTGGTCAGCGCCACGCCGTGCGGACTCAGAGCGCTTGAGCGCCGATCTCCTGGCTGACCGCACTCGCACGCACTCTTGTCTTCTAGATCTTTCCTGCCTGCTTTCAGGATGCTGTTTTCCTTAAGCCTAAGGAAGAGCCGAAGCCCCCAAAACAAGGCCCTTCGGGGAGTGAGCCCTGAAGCATCCAAGCTGTTTGCAAAGTGGGCTGGGGAGATCGGCCTGCCCAGGCAGGACTTCCGGGCCCCACTGCACAGCTGTGGGAGCCCAGGGCCCAGGCTGTTTCTGGGAGCGGGATCAGCTAAAGATGGGACAGGGGAAGACAGCCAGGAGGAGGCCTGCTGCTCCCACCAGCCACGCCGCTCCACCCAGCCACGACCAAGCGGCCAGCTGTCCCCAGAACCCAGCGCTGCGCAGCAGGTCCTCGGGGGCCCGGCCTGTGCTAAAAACCCTGCAGCTCGTCTGCAGTAATCAGAGCTGGGAAAAAAAAAAAGGAGCGAGAAAGAAAGAAAAGGGGAAAAAAAATCCCTCCAGTGTCTGACATTCTTTTTAGGATGCCCATAAAAGATAATGTAACCTGTAAAATCTGCAAGCTGCTCCCAGCCTGTGGCGCCGGCCCCGCGCCCCACTCCCACCCCCAGCTCCCCTCTCTTGCCCCCCGGGGCTGAGGGCACTGCCCTGGGTGTCCCGAGGGCCCCGGGGCCCGCTCAGCATCTGGGGACCCTCAGGCACGGGTGCACAGCCAGCCCCGAGCCGCCCGGGTCTGCCCAGGTGAGCGGAGCGGGGGAGGCCCCTGCCTCCCAGGCCCCCGCCTTCTCTGCACCCCCTTTCCTGGCCCTCAGGTCAGCGGGGCTCCTCTGCCAGGCTGGGGGGGCGGAAATGTGCTGGGGCAGATCCCGCTCTAGTTGGCTCTCCAGTGAGTCACCCCGTGGGAGTGTGTTGACGAATCCGAATCCTGATTCTTTGTTTTCAGCTCCTGGGAATTCACAAATTGGGGGGCAGACACCCCCATCCCCAGGGTCTGTTACCAGGCAGTGAGGTGAGATGGGAGCTTGTAGGCCTGGGTGTCCGTCCCAACTTCTGCTTGGAACGATGTGGAGTTGTGAGCAGTGTGGGGGCCTCAGTTTCTCAACCTTTAAAATGGACGTAAAAGCTTGCCCTTTGTAATTTTGTAAGAAGGTAATAAAGAGAGACGTATGTCCTAGCAAGATCAGTGCTGATGATAACCGTCATGTGTGAGCGCCTACTGTGTGCCAGGCGCCATGCCCAGACGGTGGCAATTAAGCCTCCCAACAGCCTTGTGAAGTCTCCGAGACCATTCTCCCATTTTTGAAAGGAGGAAATTGAGGCGGAGAGAGACGTTGAGCAACTTGCCTGGGGCCACCTGACTTAGACGCCCAGCCCCAGCCACCGGGCTCCCCGGCCTCCCACGGCGTGGATTCAGAACACCCCCACAGATGCCAGGTGCTGTGACCACCGGGCTGCCCGGCCCCCGCCCGGAGCAGTCGAGCGTCCTCTGTAGCCGCCCCGCCCCTGCCGCGGTCCCCACGGGACGCCTGGCGTCCTCCAGGGCCAAGCACCCCGCCAGCCCTGCCCTGCCCAGGGAGGACCCACAGACGCCCCGTGGGTGGACAGGGCTGAGCTCTGGAGGTGCACGCGACCCGGCTGGGAGCCCCGCCCAGAGCAGCAGGTCTTCCGGGGAAGGGCCTGGTCCGCTGGGTTTCTCAATTTCCTGGACTTCCTATATCCTTGCCCCCGCTGGGCAGTGGGCGGCTCCCAGGGGCCCCCCAGCTCCCGGAGGACAGGCTGGAATGCCCAGCTCCGCCGTGGCCCCTTAGCCCCTGCCTGGGCTTTCACCCACTGCTGCTGCTGCTGCGCCATGAGGAGCGGCTCGGACGCCCCCTCCCCAGGCAGGACCCCAGCCTGCTCCTCCCAGCCTGCCTTCGGAATGGCACCGTCCCTCCCCGCACCGCCTCGGCCACAGCACTGGGGTGGGTGTCGTGTGTCCAGCCCGTGCCCTGGGTCAAGTGCCCATGTCAGCCCCGAATTACAGATGGTGTAAAAAGGCCCTGGCTCTTTTTTTAAAAAAAAGATTTATTTATTAAAAAGGAAAAGGTTTTGTTTGAAAAGCAGTTAGCGAGGGTGGGGGCGGGGGAAAGGGAGACCTTCCATCCACTGGTTCCCTCCCGAGCCAGGAGCTCCACCCAGGTCTCCCACGTGGGTGCAGGGGCCCCGAGCACTTGGGCCATCCTCCACTGCTTTCCCAGCTGCATTAGCAGAGAGGGGAATTGGAAGTGGAGTAGCCGGGACTCGAACTGGTGCTCATATGAGATGCAGGAGGCAGCTTAACCCGCTGTGCCCCCACGCCGGCCCCGAAGGGCCTGGCTCTGCGCTGCTAAGTTCCTTCCAGCTCCGCCAGCTCTTGCTGGTGGTGTCCGTGCCCAGGACAGCTGGGTGCGCAGCTCATGTGACAGCGGATGCAGACTGAGTGACGCCCTTGAACGGAAATGAGTGAGTGAATGCCCTCAGCTCTCACCCGATAACCCCCAAAGACGCAGGAGATGAGACCCCGCAGGTTCAGAGAGGGAAAGCCGCACGCTTGAGGTCACACAGCAGAGACGGGAAGCTTAGCCAGCCAGCCACGGGCCCTTCCCACTCCTGCTTCCCCCGACTCCCAGCTGCAGCTTCCTGCTGGGCCCAGCGCTGCCTCCCATCCCCGCACAACGGTGTCTTTAAGCCGCCCTTTGAGGGATGACAGGAGGGGGCTGGGGAGGGGCCTCCACCCAGCACCCAGGGCGAGAAGCCCAAATGCGGCCGTCGGAGATGGGGTCAGCGTGGGGGGTCTGTCTCTGCAGGCACTTACGGCACAATTGATGGGAGAAGCGCTCATCAAACGAGGGACAAATCATAAAGTTCGGGAGATGGAAATGAGGCGCGGACAAACGACCCAGGTGCGGGGGAGATTTATGGGGGAGGCTGGATTCTGGCTAATGATTTCTGCTAATGATTCTCCCAAGTGTACAGTGGCACGAAGCCCGCGCTCCCTGGGTGACACGAACCCCGCGGGCTGGGTGAAGGACGTTCCTGGGGAGAAGCGGACAGCGAGGGGACCCCCGGCTCCCAGCCCCCCTCCCCGCAATGGCGGGAGGACATGGGCTCCGGGGGAGCAGGCGGGCCCTGGCCGAGGTATACCACCCCGCCCGGCTCTTCCTGGCAGCCCCATGAGCTGGCGGGGATGGCCTGGTGCTGACACACACGTTTTCACGGCTCCCGCCATCTTTCACCCACAGGTTTCTGGCTGCACACGGCCCCTGCCTCCTAGCATCGGATACTGAAGCTCTCGCTTCTCCTCCACGTTCCTCCATCAGGAAGGAGGCACACCCCCCTCTCGGCTGGGACGGTCGGTCCCTCCCGGGTCTGCCCTAAATCCCGCTCGCTGCAGACCCAGTCCCGTGGCTGCCACACAGAGCCCTCAGGACCGAAGGCCTCTGCCCTGCAGATGTGCGACCATAAAATGTCCCCAGGAGTTGGCTCTGCAGGGATCAAACCACCAGAGATTGCCTGTGCCTCCTGGACCTTGATGCGACTCCTGTGCGTGTGTGCGTGTGTGTGTGTGTGTGTGCTTTCTTGACATGGAATAAAAAGGCGACGATCCATGCAGGAGAAGAGGAAGGGGTGGAGGGTGTCGGTGTCCCGCCGGCACCTGCCTCCTCAGCTTCCTCACCGTGCTGAGCGACCACCCCCCCCCCCCGGCTCTCCTCCAGCCCGGGCCGGGTGCCGTCCATCCTGCCAAGTAGCTTCCCTGTTGTCCCCGCCTCCCGACGGGAAAACTGAGGCTCTCGGAGGTAGGGCAGCCGTGGAAGCCCTCACGTGTTAGTGTAGGAGTTCCTGCCCATGGATAGCCTTGCCCCATCGGACGCACCGTGCCAGCCAGCTCCCATCCTGGAAAGCGGAGACCCCCTTGGTGGGTGGAGGGAGCCGGAGGAGAAGGCGAGGGGTGGGCCCTGAGACGTCTTCGGCAGGAGGGGCTGAGGGCACAAAGCAAAAGCAAAGCACAAGGCTGGCTCCGCGGCTCACTAGGCTAATCCTTCACCTGCGGCGCCAGCACACCAGGTTCTAGTCCCGGTTGGGGCGCCGGATTCTGTCCCGGTCACTCCTCTTCCAGGCCAGCTCTCTGCTGTGGCCAGGGAGTACAGTGGAGGATGGCCCAAGTCCTTGGGCCCTGCACCCCACGGGAGACCAGGAGAAGCACCTGGCTCCTGGCTTTGGATCAGCGTGGTGCGCCAGCTGCAGCGGCCATTGGAGGGTGAACCAATGGCAAAGGAAGACCTTTCTCTCTGTCTCTCTCTCACTGTCCACTCTGCCTGTAAAAAAAAAAAAAAAAAAAAAAAAAAGCAAAGCACAGCCCACTGCCCGCCTCGCCTGGGAGGGCCAGATGCCAGGGAGGAGCTGGTTCCGTCCAGGGCGGGTGAGGAAGCTCCCGAGGGCCCTGGACGCGGCTTTGAGGGCAGGCACCAGAACAGCCCGGGGCAGAGTGGGCCACCGGGCAAGCTCGGTGTGACCCAGTGGCCGCTTCCTCCAGCGTCACAGGGCCCCGCAGCAGGGTGGGCGGGCTTTTATTTTTCCCATAATTTATTTATTTATTTAAGATCTATTGATTTACTTGACAGGCAGAGAGAAAGAGAGAGAGAGTCATCCACCCACTGGTTCACTCCCTAATGGCCACAATGGCCACGGTAAGCCAGGAGCCCAGATTGGGTCCCCTTTGCACCCTACATCTGTCCCCTGCAGCTTTAATAGTAGAGGGGGAGCCCCAGTAGAGCTATTCCTGCTTGGAAACCAGAAAGAAACGGCCCCAGGAGCCAGACAGAGGCGGCGCCCGCGTTAGGGCCCCCCAGCTGGTGCCTGCTCACGGCCACTTTTGTCCCCTGTGCTCAGAGCGACTCCTGCCCCAGCAGGTACTTGCACGTGGCGGGGTGAGGTGGGATGGGGCTGGCACCTTGGGTCTGCTCTCCCCACGCCCCTCGCAGCCCTGCGCCTCCCTGGCCCACCCGCCACCGCTCCGGGATGATCAAAGGCCAACGTGAAAAGAGATCTGAAACTTCAGCCTGGGAAGGACGAGGCGCTGATGCCGGATAAGGAGGGATCACCGCTCACCAGCTGGGCGCCCCCAGCCCGCGCCGCCCCTTCCTCTCTGTCACCGCCCCGCCTGCCTGCCGGGTCCGCGGGAGGCGCGCGGCAGCTGCCAGCGGGCAGGCTCCCAGGAGCCCCCCACCCCACCCCTTGTCCTGGGACAGATTGAGGGGCCTGCTGGAGACCCCGCCCCTGCACCGGTCTCATTCCTTTGGATTCAGGCAAGTTTCTAGAAGTTTCCTGGGACAGAGGTGGCCGGATACAGGGCATCCATTCCTCTGGCTGGCTGAGGTGGTGGGATTAGCCTAGGAGAGGCTGGGACTCAGGAGGAATCGGTGTCCTGGGACAGGGAGGACCCCTGAGAAGACAGGACTAGGGCCATGAAGACAGACGGCCAAGCGCCTTGGAGAAGGCAGCATTGGCACAGGGGTGGAGCCGCCCCTTGGGACGCCTGCACCCTGCATCTGAGTGCCGGGCTCCAGTGCCTGCTTGGCTCTGGGTTCCAGCTCCCTGCTAATGTGCACCCGGGGAAGCAGCCGGTGACAGCTCGAGGACTCGGGACCCTGCCACCCACGCTGGAGACCCAGGTCCTGGCTTTGGCCTGGCCCGGCCCTGGCTGTTGTGGGCATTTGGGGAGTGAACCAGCAGGTGGAAGATCTCTCTCTCTCTGTCTCTGTCTCTGTCTATATCTCAATTCAAAGGGAAAAGAATGGGTAAAGATTTAAAAACCGGAGTATCCTGGGAGGATCACGTGCCCCGGCGCCTGGGCGGGCGGTTGGAATCCCAGCCTGGCCACTCCCAGCTCTGCAACCCTGGCCAGGCCGCTGGGCTTCTCCGAGCTCCTGCTCCTCGTTTGCAACGTGGGGATAATAATAGTAACAACTCACCTGGCAAACAGAGGGATTAGATCTAATGTATGCAAAGTAGCTGCTAATTGGCAAGTGCTCAATTAATGGCCACTATTACTATTGTCAATAGTCATGGAGAAGCAGAGGGAGGAGGCCTGGGGGGACCGTGGCCTTGTTCAGGGTAGGAGAGATTCGGGGCTGGGCAGCCACCGCGTCACTATGGCCCAGCCAGTGGCCGGAGGAGGGCGAGGACGGGGACGGGGAGGCGCTGAGCAGATGGCAGAGAGAAACACGCCGGGGTCTTGCCCCATCTGGGTCACCAGCTGCACCCCAGGACGGTGACTCAGCTGCCGAGACGTCCCCACCCAGAGACCTGTCCCACTGGCTCCAACCCACGCCAGGCGGCCCATGGAGCAGCGCCCAGGGTCGCCCACCTACTCCAGGGCTCGGGCAACTCCGGGCCCTACACACGTCAGCCCAGGCTGAGCTCTGGCAGCCAACCAGCCGACTCCCCTGAGGCAGGGCGAGACCAAAGAGATCGAGGAATTTGCCAGAGCCCATGGGGCCAGAAGTTCATCCCATTGGAGCCCAGAGACACCAATGCATTTGTCCAAGGTCACACAGCCTGGGACACCTCCACCGTGCCTCCATCAGGGCCCTGTGCGCACCTGGCCTCCTCCAGGCAGCCTCCCTGGCCCGTGGTGCTTCTTGCCCCATGCCCTGGAGTCAGCGCCCCTGCCTCGGGGTGGACAGGCAGCTTCGTCAGTCTCCCGCTGTCTTGTGTGTGTGTGGTTGTGTGTTGTGTGTTCTTGTGCGCTTCTTCACGGGATCACCACGTGTGTGTCTGTGTCCAGCCTGGCTGCAGGCTCCCCAAGGCCAGTGCCAGCTCATCAGCCCCCACTGCTCACCAGCGCAGGACCAGACCCTGTCTGTGGGAGGGGTTGGAAGTTTCGAGAACCACAGACCAGAGGACACGTGTCTTCCTAGCCCACCAGCCCCAGGGGGCGGTCCTCCCCCCTGGAGAGTCTTCGCTCCGATGGGGCTGCTCTGGGGGGGTCCTTCTGACAACTGGCTCTCACTGCGCCTGCACCCCGCGCTGCTCACACACTCCCAGCCGCTCCGAGCACCCGGAGGAGCCCGCGTGCCTGGCCGTCAGGGCCTGTCCCTTTTCTTTTCTTCCTCTTCTTCTTTTTTTTTTTTTTTTTAAAGATTTATTTATTTATTTATTTGAAAGGCAGAGTTAGAGAGAAGGAGAGGCAGAGAGAGGTAGAGACAGAGAGAGAGGTCTTCCATCTGCTGGTTCACTCCCCAGATGGCCGCAATGGCCGGAGCTGGGCCGATCCAAAGCCAGGAGCCAGGCGCTTCCTCTAGATCTGCGATGTGGGCGCAAGGACCCAGGCCATCATCTTCTGCTGCTTTCCCAGGCCATAGCAGAGAGCTGGGTTGGAAGTGGAGCAGCCGGGATCGAACCAGTACACCATGGGATGCCAGCACTGCAGGCGGTGGCCTTGCCACTATGCCACGGCGCCGGCCCATCCAAGCTGCCTTTCATAGCAGGAATAAACAGAATGGTTGACATCCACCAAGCGCCTACCGTGTGAAGTCACTGACAGATGCTGTCACATGAGTCACCCCCAGGGACGTCCACTGTCACCCTCATGGTGGGAGGAAGTGTCCCAGAGCTCCAGCCCCGGGGCCACCCCCGGGTCCTCGAGCGGAGCCCGCCTGGCGCGTGTGTGCCCTGCCTGACAGTCCTTCCCCTCCTTGTCCCTGGGCCCAGCTCCTGCTGAGCTCTGAGGCCCACCTCAAGTGCCACACGGGCCCGGCATTCAGATCCCCGTGGGCTGCCCATGACCGTCCACGCCCCACTGACCAGGCGTCCAGTCCCTCAGTCATTGCTGAACTCTGCTACGAGCGGGGCCGCCAGCCCGCAGAGCACGCGCCCGAGGCCGAGACGGACGACGCATGTGTCAGCAGCGGGTGACCGGCATTGCTGCTCCCGAGACGGACACAGTCAGGCCCCAGGGAGAGCCCGCGCGCACGCGACCGGGCTGCCGTAGGCCTTTACCAGGGCGAGTCCTTGCGCCCAAGGCCACCTGGCTCCAGCTCATTCATTCATTAATTCATTCATTCAACCACTCACTCACCGAGCACTGTACTCCAACACGCTGCGGGGGCTCTTGGGGGTGGTGGGGCCACCTGCCGTGAGGCCCACGGGATCCAGCGAGACAGGCAGGGCTGGGAGGGGGCGGGGGGCCCACGGTCTAGAACATTCCCTCTCCCTCTGATCAGTCATGCTTCCTAATTCAATAAGGTGAGAAGGAGCATAATTTGATCATATTTGTTTTGCATCACTGCAAAAACAGAAAATGAAGGGCTGCAGAACCGCACCAATTTACTTCATCCGACCTTGATTAAAAGAAAATTAATTGTCGCATCTCTCAGGATATCACAGGCAGCAGCCAATGGCTCTCTAGGATACCACAAAGAGAGGGAAAGAGAGCGAGAGGCGCTCCCTGCCCTTCCCTAACCACTTCCAGCCAGGGACAGCCAGGCTGCTCCGGCCTGCGCCGCGCCGGGGCGGCTGGTGGGGGAGGCGGGGAGGGGTCTCTCTGGGCTGCTGTCCCCCTCCCCACTGCCCAGGGAGGGTCCTAAAGGCCGGAGCCTCATCCCAGAACCCAACACAGCGGCTCCCTGCCTCCTCCCTAGGGCCGGCAGATGCTGGTGGAAGAGCCCCAGCAGGATGGCCCCCAAAAAGCCGGAGCCCCTCGAGCTTGTCCAACACGCCCCTCGGCGGCCCACCGCCGCAACCAGCTGCCCAGCCCAGCTCCGGAGGGAAGGAGGGGGCTTGGCGCTGCCGGGCGAGCCGGGGCGGGGGGGTGGCCGTGGGGAGAGAAGCTCATGAAAAGTTAATGCCCCCTTGCAGGTTGTTGATTTTTGTTTGTTTTTCTCTTTTTGCCAGAAGAGAAGCCTCTTTCATTAGCCCAGACTGTCATTACCCAGCATTAAATTTTCATGCAGCGGGCGGGAGGCCGGGCAAGGGGAGGCAGGCGGGGGGGGGCGGGGGTTGGAGAGGGCTAGGGGCGCCCTGGGCCGGGCCTGCCAGGGGCTGAGCCCAGGGCCCCTGGCTCCTGTCTGCACACTGCTGGGGCTTAATAATTGCCTTGTTCCATCGCCCACTCTGGGCTAGGCATGGCCCACGGGCTGTAAAGCTTTTGATCTTCCCAGTGCTCCAAAGGAGGCGTTCTGTGATTATCCCATTGCACAGATGAGAAACTGAGGCTTGGAGAGCTCATGTCTCTTGCCCGTTCCAGCCAGTAAGCGGTGGTATCCCTGACCTCCAGACGTGTTCTCACCAGGGCTGAGAGGCAAACAGGCTAGCGGGGGGGGGGGGGGGGACGAGGCCCCAAGAGGCCAGGGAGGCAGCCCCAGGCAGGCAGGGACTCTGGACCGCACCCTGGGGAGTGGGGGAGCAGACGGGGCAGCTCCTCTCTGCCAAGCCGGGGTCCGCGCGGGCAGGGCCTGCGACCCGCCAGGCAGGTGTCAGGGCCTTCACAATGGTGCACCTGGCGCGGGCGCCAAGCCTGCCCATTCAGTCCCAAACAATCACAGCTCCGCAGCGCAGCCTCCGGGGGCGGGAGGACAGGGCCAGTGGAGCAGCAGATGGGCCACGGGTGTCGGGTTCCAGCCTCCGTTCTGTGGGGGCCCAGCAGCCTAGGAGTGGGAGAGGGAGGGAACGGGCTCCTCCCCCAGCCCCCAGCGGCCCCTCCCAGCCCCTGGTCCCTGAGGAGGTGAGCAGACTGCCTGCCCACCACCACTGCTGCCTAGAGCAAGCGGGAGCAGGGGACCAGGACCCAGGCTGGGACTGGGCTCTTAGGGGCATCAGTGGGGTTCTCTTAGGGCTGGACTCCAGCTCTTCCACCCACTTAAGCAGCTCATAGAAGCTTTCCGGGCCTCAGTCTTCACATCTGTGAAACGGGTCTCATTCCTTAAGTGTTTACTGAGTACTCGCCTGGACACAGAGTCCAGGCGCTCGCGCAGCACGGCTCACACCAAGAGAAGGAGGCTCCCCAGGGCAAGGGTCGGGGTGGGGGTGGGGTCGGGGAGGAAGCTGGGCCAGCCCAGGAAGGAGCCAGGCGGGCGGACCTGGGAGGAGAGCACTCCAAGCAGAGGGAACCGCAGGTGGGTGACAGGAAGTCCTGCTCTGCCGAGGACTGTGGGGCTGGGGGCGGGCACGCACACGAGGGCCGCAGCAGAGCCAGCCCCGACCTGCACTCGGCCCGCGAGGCAGCCCCCACACCTGCGTGCATGGCCTCCGAGCTCCGCCTGAAGGTCCCAGAGCCTTGAGACAGGCTGTGCCCTGAGCGCTGGCGCCACGTTCTCCTGCTCCCAGGCAGAGGTGCCAAGGGCCGCAGCCACACCAGGAGCTCCAGCTCCGTCCGTTCAGTACCAGCCAGGTGGAGAACAGGGAGCAGGGAACTAAGGCCCAGCCCAGGTGCTGGCCAGGCCCCTCTTTGCAGAGATCCGGGACTCAAGCCCCGCGGCTTTTTTTTTTTTTTTTTTTTTTTGACAGGAAGAGTTAGACAGTGAGAGAGAGAGACAGAGACAGAGAGAGAAAGGTCTTCCTTCCGTTGGTTCACCCCTCAAATGGCTGCTACAGCCAGAACTACGCTGATCCAAAGCCAGGAGCCAGGTGCTTATCCTGGTCTCCCATGGGGTGCAGGGCCCAAGCACTTGGGCCATCCTCCACTGCACTCCCTGGCCACAGCAGAGAGCTGGCCTGGAAGAGGGGCAACCGGGACAGAATCCAGCACCCCGACGGGGACTAGAACCCGGAGTGCCGGCGCAGCAGGCAGAGGATTAGCCTAGTGAGCCATGGCGCTGGCCCAAGCCCCACTGCTTTGGACAACCTTCTGAGTCGCTCTGAGCTCGGCTTCGGGGCCTCTGGGACGTGTTGGGGTAGAGACAGGAGGATCTGGGAAGGGATGGGGGAGAGCCCAGCCTCTCGTGTCCCAGGAAGGGAAGCCGAGGTCGGAGAAGCTCTTGTCCCCGCTGGCCTCGCTGGTGGTGTCTGGGCGGGAGTCTGGGCTGTGAAGGCGTAGAGAGCCAGACGTTGATGAACACGCGCAGCCCTTGGCCCCGCCTGGGCACTGTCATTCCTGTTGCATGCGCCACAGAGGAGAGCGTCACCAGCAGGGAGAGTCTGGGGAGGCCCAGACTTCAGGGCCTCTGCCGAGCTTGCACAAGTGAGAGCCAGGATTCGAACTCAGAGCCACCATGTTCCAGGGCTCTTCGCAGCCCCTGGTGCACAGTGGAGGAGCAGAAGTCAGAGATGTGGCTCAGGTGCGGTGAGGCAGCTGGGATCTGAGAGTGTCCCCCTTACTGCCGCTGGGGTCCCCGGTAGATGGCAGGTGAGGGCTGAGGGGCCCCGCTCCCCGCTGCAGCCACCCCCGCGCTTGGCTGGGTTCCTGCCCCTCTCCCCTGGCTTGCTCATGGCCGAACAAAGGCAGCAGGGCCCCTCCCCACTTCCTGGCAGTGCTGATTATCTAATTCCCTACCCCTCAATTAGGCTGCCAGAGGGCGGCAGCACCGCCTGCCTGTCCCAGAGCCTGGGGGGTGAGTGGGTTGTTTGAGGAAGGGCGTCCCCAGTCTCATCAGGGAAGCCCCAGGTGAGACAGGCGGGCCCTGACGGCTGGCCCTGTGGGCAGCCTCCGGGAAGCCAGCCCTCCAGTGGGGTGCCCAGCCCACCCCACGGCAGGCTCCCACCACAGCCAAGGATGTGCAGGCGTGCGTGGGATAGATGATAGCACGTGTGTATGCAAATATGAAAACATGGGTGTGCACGGTGACAGTGTGTGTCAGGGGCTACGTCCCGTGAGTCCATGAGCACTTGTAGGTCAAGAGCGCGTGTGACTGCACAGACAAGGGAGCAGGTGTGTGCCCATTCATACGTGTTTGCACGCGGACTGAAGTGAGTGTGGGAGGGTGTGAGTGAGTGTGGGTGCGGACCGGGCCCTCAGTCTGAGCACAAGAGCCTGCTGGGCCTGGCAGTGTGGCGAGGGCTGGGGGAAGCCGGGTGGCCTGGGGACCGCGGGGCCTCCAGCCTGCTTCCTGCTGGACTCAGCTCTCAGCCTCCCTGTCAAAGGAAAGGAAGCGCTCACCTAGGGCAGGTGGTCTGGGCTGGTTGCAGATGCAAAAAGACTCAGGGCTGATTTGCATCTTTCATTTGCATATATTTCCATAGAGCCTACTGATTGGTTATTTAAAATCCCCCAACCCTTGTCAGCTTGCAATGGCGCTGCCTGGGGAAAAAAAAATCATGTTTGGGCTCTGCTTGGCAGGGGCTGAGGCTTGTCCCTGAGGGCTGAGGCTGCCCAGCAGCCTGGCCCGGGTGGGGCAGGGTGGCCCTGAGCGGGCAGTACCACACCTGTAGGAGTGCACTAGCTCCTCCACCAATGCCTGAGCCAACCATGAGCAGGAGCCAAGCAAGCATCAGCTGGCTGGGAACTTGCAATTTCAGGTGGGGTCTTAGAGATGGGCCAGCACTTCTGAGGGAGCCTGGGCCACTGCGGCCAGCCCTGAGAGTGGACGTCAGGCCAGCTGCGGGGCTCTGGCCACATCCTGCCAGCCTGCCTCCTGCGCCATCTCCCAGCCTCGCCCTCGCCCCTGACCTGGGATCCAGCAGCCGTAGGTCCTCCTCTCCCCGTCAGAGCCAGCTGCCTGCTGGAGCATGTCTGGAAATTCTGTTTGCCCAGGCTTCTAAGTCCCCGAGCCACCCGGGGGGAGGCAGCAAGAGGCTGGGCAAGTTCTTAGAGAGGAGGAAAGAGCTGAGAGTCCCAGCAGAGGGGTGTGTGTGTGTGTGCATGTGTGTGGGGGGGGCACATACACGTGTGCATGTGCCTACATGCATAAGAGTGTGGCCAAAGGTGCACTTGCTACTGTGGGAGCAGCAGTGTCGAATACAAGGGAGATGTATGGGGCCGGCGCTGTGGCATAGTGGGTAAAGCCACTGCTTGCAGTGCCGGCATCCCATATGGGTGAAGGTTCAAGTCCCGGCTGCTCCACTTCTGATCCAGCTCTCTGCTATGGCCTGGGATAGCAGTAGAAGATGGCCCAAGTCCTTGGGCCCCTATACCCACATACGAGACCCAGAAGAAGCTCCTGGCTCCTGGCTTCGGATTGGCACAGCTCCAGCCATTGCAATCAACTGGGGAGTGAACCAGCAGATGAGACTTCTCTCTCTCTCTGCATCTCCTTCTCTCTGTGTGCAACTCTGACTTTCAAATAAATAAATAACTCTTTAGAGAGAAAGAGAGAGAGAGAGGTCTGTCTTGTTGTGGAACTGTGTGGATCTACAGGATTGTGTGCACAAGCGTGCCTCTGTGCTGTGTGTATGCTCCATCATGTGTCAAGGGAAGTGTGCAAGACCTACAGCCCCTGTCCATCCTCCTGGTCACTAAATTGTCCAATTTCTTCTTCTAGTGAAAAGCAAACTTGACAATGATAGAGCCTTTGGCTTTTTCTTTTTCCAGAAACATATCAGCCATTTGTGGGTGTAGCCACACACACCTGCACGACTAGATCATCCTGTTTGTGCACTCTAGTGTGAGCTCATTATAATCGTATATGCACATGCGTGTTCATGGATATTGATTGTAGACATGCTCGTGTAGCTTGCACAAGTATGGTGTACACGCTTGGGTGCACATGCGTGCACAGGTACCGGCTGCCGGAGTGTTTCTACGTAGCTCTCCTGTGAGCCGTGTCCATGTGTGGACACACCACTGAGGCATCACTTGGCATGGGTGTGCAAAGGGTCCCCAGGACTGTGCTGCACACCTGTGTGCACACACGAGGTGTGCGTGCCCGTGTGCAGTAGGTGTGTGCGCAGAGCAGCCTGTGTTCGCACATCGGGAGCTGGGGATGTTTCGTAATTAAATCCCTTTTCCTCCATCTGCACCTGTCTCCTTCTGAAAGCTGAGAGAACAGACGTCAGATGGGACAAGGGCTGGATTGAATACAGCCAATTCTGAAATATTTATTAGCTTGCGACTCCGCTCAATGGAGGAGAAGGAATGCCAGCTAATCCGCCCAGCAGCGCTCTCAGCGGGGACATTTTTCAACAGGGACTTGGATTTCAGCGACTGCCCGCTCTGGCCAAAAATGGCAGGGCTTCCACGTGGGCCTGAGCAAGTTCTCCAGAGCCCCGGTGAGGGGCTGCGGGCGGAGACCAAGCATGCGCGCTGCTCCTGGGTGCCCCGTGCCCTGCTCACCCGTGCCCGGGGCCAGACGTGGGTGAATGGGTGGGCAGCTCTGCGATGGGGCCCTTCCTGGGCTGCGAGCGGCAGGTTCTCTCATCTGGTCTTCTCAAAAACTCGCTGAGATAAATGCCAACTAGTATCCTGCTTCATGTATTTAGAAACCAGGAATTTCCGAGACTTTGAACCAACAGGGCGACTGGGGCTTGAGGGGGAACAAGGTGACTTGCCCGGCATCCTAAGTTACGCAGCGGTGGAGCCAGGATGTGAACCCAAGAATCAGACCCCCAAGTCCAAACTCTCAGCGGCTGCACCTGCTGCCGCCAAGGTGAACTGTGAAGGGCCCACAGCTCGCCCTGGGCGGAGCACGATTCTAAGACCACAGACGGGGAGAGGGGCTTTCCCTTAGCGGCGTCTGCCACTGTGGCTGTGCGTTGGCTCTCCGTCTTCCCCACCGCTGGAGTGCTTGCTCTGCCCTGAGCACAACAGGTATGGACCCTCCACCGGGCTGCAGAACAGGCTGCTCCCTCCGCTGGGACCCCTTCCCCACAGAGCCTGTGCTAGCCCCCTCAGCCTCCCCTTGAAGGCTGTGCTGTTGGTCCCACCCCTCTCTCTCCCCCCTGCCCCCACAGCCCATCCCTCTTCCCCATCCTGGGATATTTTCCCCCTGTTTTTGTTTCACAATCTAGGTGTTTGCTAAGTTACTGAAAATTTGTACCAGGAGGCAGCATTGCAACACAGCAGGTGGAATAACAGCATCCCATAGGAGCACCAGTTCAAGTCCCCGCTGCTCGGCTTCCCACTCGGCTCCCCACTAATGCCTCTGGGGAAGCAGCAGAAGATGGCCCCGGGCTTGTGGGCCCCTGCACCCACTGGGAGACCAGGATGGAGTTCCAGGCTCCTGGCATTGGCCTGGCCCAGCCCTGGCTGTTGTCATTTGGGGAGTGAACCAGCAGATGGAATATCTTTCTCTCTCTCTCTCTCTCTCTCTCTCTCTCTTTCTCTCTCTCCTCTCTTCTCTCTCTCTTCCTCTTACTCCCCCTCTACCTTTCAAGTAAATAAATACGTTTTTAAAAAGAGAAAGAAACGTGGTACCAGGTACAGTGATTTTGAGCAATTTTTATTTTCACCTTTGGTCTTGATGATTTGAGTATGACTTGGCTGAGCAGGGTTTTCTTCAGGTTTCTTCTGTTTGAGGTTCACTTGGGTCTATAGATTCTTGGGTAGCTTCTTGGATCTATAGATTTACAATTTCCATCACACTCAGAAAAAATGTAGCCATTATTCCTTCCCCTATCTCCACCCTCTTGTCTGGAGCTCCAATTACATGTGTGTTGGACCTCTTCATCATGTCTCCCAGGGCACTGAGCCTCTGGTAAAAAATAAATCTAAAGTTATTTGTGTATTTATATTTATTTGAAAAGCAGAGAGACAGACAGAGAGGCAGAGATCTTCTATCTGGAGGGTCAGTCCTCAGAAGCCTGAAACGGTAAGGGCGGGGCCAGGCCAAAGCCAGGAGTCAGGAACTCCACGTGGGGACCCAGGTCCTGGAGTTACCATTGCTGCTTCCCAGGGTGCACATTGGCGAGAAGCTGGATCAGAAACACAGGAGAACCTTGACCTGAGCCACCCCACGTAGCAGCCCACCCACTGCCTCCAACGCCTGCCCCACTGGTGAACTTCATTTCTCCCCAGTCGCATTTTTGTCCTATGTACTTCATTGTTTTTAAGATTTATTTATTTTTCTTGAAAGTCACAGTTACACAGAGAGAGAAAGAGAGGCAGAGAGAGGTAGAGACAGAAAGAGAGGTCTTCTATCCACTGGTTCACTCCCCAGATGGCCGCAACGGCCAGAGCTGCGCCAATCCAAAGCCAGGAGCCAGGAGCCTCTTCCAGGTCTCCCACGTGGGTGCAGGGGCTCAAGGACTTGAGCCATCTTCTACTGCTTTCCCAGGCCACAGCAGAGAGCTGGGTCGGAAGTGGAGCAGCCGGGTCTTGAGCTGCCGCTCATATGGGATCTGGCACTGCAGGTGGCGGCTTTACCTGCTATGCCACAGCACCGGCCCCCTCTATATTTCATTTTTGGATAACTTCTATGGCTGCAACTTTAAGAAACTGATATTTCCTTCTGCAGTGTCTAACCTGCCACAAGTCCCATCTGCTGTATTTTTTGGACACTGATTGTGTTTTTCATCTCTGTAACAGATTTGGAGTCTTTTCAGTATTTTTATTTCTCTCATCATGTTTCTACTTTCCTCTACCTTCTTGAACATGAAGAGTATACTAAAAATAGCTGCTCCACGTGCACTTGTCTGTCAACCCTACTGTTGGTGACATTTCTGAGTCTATTGATTGACTTTTTCCAAGTTCTCGGTCATATTTTCCCCCTTTTCATGTCTGATAATTTTTAATGGATGCTGGACATTTTTTAGAATAAACTTTAAATTTTTGAATAATTTTAAATTTATAAAACGTTGCTAAGACAATGTAGGGTTCCCACGTGGTTAGTATCTTACCTCACTGTGGCACATTTGTCAACAGTAAGAAACTGACATTGGTATAAGCACTTTAACTAAAACCCAAGTTTTACTTGGAGTTCACAAGTTTTTTCATTAATGCCCTTTTTCTGTGCCCGAATCTAATCCAAATGATCATATTGCCTTTAGCTGATTTTCCAGGTTCATTAGCAGGGAGCTGGATCAGAAGCAGAGCAGCCAGCTCCAACACACGGTGCCAGCATTACAAGTGGAGGATTAACTCACTGCGCCACAACACCAGCCCCCCATTCCTCCTTCATTGGGGAGGGAGGGGAGAAGCCAAGGTTAGACTTCATGTGTGTGTTGCTAGGGTTGTGGCGTGTGGGAGTGGTTTACCATCCAGTGCTACAGTATCTGTTTCAGTATCCCAAATGTTCCAGCTTTGGCCCATGGACATAACCACATCTATGTGTGTGCATACAGCAGATACAACGCGTGTGCACACAGCTCATAATCAAGTCTGGATCTGCCTGTCTGTGCCTCCGTCAAGTTCACTGTGACTTCACACGATGTCTCCAGCTTCAGTCCACAGAGTTTGTTCTTGTCTCCTCTCCTTGCTTACCTGCAACCTCCCTCCGCTGCCATGGGATGCCCAGCACCTGTCAGCCACTGTCCACCCAATAATCCACTCAAAGGACACATGACTTTTTTTGGGCGTTGTGTTTTGTTGTATTCCTTTAAACGTTGCTGCCTTCATTCTGGGGTGGAGCCAAGTTCTTTGGAAAACTTGCTAGGGCCAGCGCTGTGCTGTAGCAGGTAAAGCCACCGCCTGCAGTGCCAGCATCCCATACGGGCGCCAGTTCAAGTCCCGGTTGCTCCACTTCTGATCCAGCTCTCTGCTATGGCCTGAGAAAGCAGTGGAAGATGGTCCAAATCCTTGGGCCCTGCACCCATGTGGGAGACCTGGAAGAAGTGCCTGGCCCCTGGTTTTGGATTGGCACAGCTCCGGCTGTTGTGGCCATTTGGGGAGTGAACCAGCGGATGGAAGACCTCCCTCTCTCCCTCTCTGCCTCTGCCTCTCTGTAGCTCTGCCTTTCAAATAATAAATAAATAAATCTTAAAAAAAAAAGAGAGAGAGAGAGACTTGCTGTGCTAGCTTTCGACCAGGACTAATTCAGCCCCACCACTAAAGCAATGGCCTGCTGAGGACACGGCCCAGTGCCCCACGTGTGGGAGGGCTTCCCACTCGGGTGGGCGGGTGAGGACTGCACAGGTCCTCTGTGGACTTCCTTCCTCTGGGTATTTTGTTCCACAAATTCCAGTGGCTCCGCTCCCTGACGTGCAGCTTCTGCCTCCTCCACGCAGTGCGCCGGGGTGGGGGTGGGGGGGAGACCTGTTGATGCTCACTCTTCCCCTCCCTTGTGCTCGGGCCTGGGGACACCCCCACGGGGTCACCCTGGGCACTGGCAGGCCTGCCCCCTTCCTCGCCCTTCTCCGAGGGGCTCCATCCCCTGCTGCCTGTTGCCAAAGCCTACAAACTGTTGCTTTGTGGATTTTGTCTGATTTTCAGGTACTGGGAGGCGAGAGGGTAAATCTCGCCCGGGGACACCATCAGCTCCAGAAGTGAAGTTCAAACCCCACCCTCCAGCTGGGGACGCGGTCGGAAGAGCGTTGACAAGAGGCCCCTGCCTGAGATGCTGGTCGCATATGGCAGAGGGCTGCAGACTTCCATAAAAGGCCACGCTGGCTGGTGCCACAGCTCACTTGGCTAATCCTCCACCTGCGGCGCCGGCACACCGAGTTCTAGTCCCGGTTGGAGCGCCAGATTCTGTCCCGGTTGCTCTTCTTCCAGGCCAGCTCTCTGCTGTGGCCAGGGAGTGCAGTGGAGGATGGACCAAGTGCCTGGGCCCTGCACCTGCATGGGAGACCAGGAGGAAGCACCTGGCTCCTGGCTTCAGATCGGCGCAGCACCGGCAGCAGCAGCCATTTGGGGGGTGAACCAACGGAAGGAAGACCTTTCTCTCTCTCTCTCACTGTCTAACTCTGCCTGTCAAAAAAAAAAAAAAGAGCCGGCGCCGCGGCTCACTAGGCTAATCCTCCGCCTAGCGGCGCCGGCACACCGGGTTCTAGTCCCGGTCGGGGCGCCGGATTCTGTCCCGGTTGCCCCTCTTCCAGGCCAGCCCTCTGCTGTGGCCCGGGAGTGCAGTGGAGGATGGCCCAGGTGCTTGGGCCCTGCACCCCATGGGAGACCAGGAAAAGCACCTGGCTCCTGGCTCCTGCCATCGGATCAGCGCGGTGCGCCGGCCGCAGCGCGCCGGCCGCGGCGGCCATTGGAGGGTGAACCAACGGCAAAGGAAGACCTTTCTCTCTGTCTCTCTCTCTCACTGTCCACTCTGCCTGTCAAAAAAAATAAAAAAAAAAAAAAAGAAAAAAAAAAAAAAAAAAGGTCACGCTGACCACTTGGGCTTCAGGAGACAAAACTGAGTTCTAACCACAGCACGGCCGTTTGGAGCACCCTGCATGGCGAGAACAGCAAAGCGCTGAGAGCGCCAGGGTCCCTGACGTCCCTGCCTGCCCTCTGCACACGTCCAACCCCAGCCGGCACCTGAGTGAACGAACGGGACAGGGTTCCAGTAAAACTGGATTTATGGACGTTGGAATTTGGATTTCATATCACGGCACGTGTCACAAAATATTATTCCTCTTTTGGTGATTCTTAAGCCGTTTGAAAATGTAAAGTCCAGGAGCAGAGGCCTGGCAGGGCAGTGAGCATGCCACGTGGGACACCCACAGCCCACGTGGAAGTGCTTGGGTTCCAGGTCTGGATACTTCACTTCCAACCCCGCTCCCTGCTCAGGCGCACCTGGGAGGCAGCAGGTGCTGGCTCAAAGAGTTGGGCTCCTGCCACCCACGGGGGAGACCTGGACGGAGCTCCTGGCCACTGATTTGGACTCAGCTTGGGGCCGTCGCAGGCATTCGGAAAGTAAACCAGTAGTAGCGCTCTGTGTGTGTGTGTGTGTGTGTGTGTGTCTTGGCCTCTCAAATAAATTAATGAATAATTTTTAACTGGAAAAAAAGATAAGTGGGTTAAATAGAGGGTATTTTAGATCACAGTAAGTGCCAGAGAGGATTAAGATAAAAAACAAGCGAGGGGATATGGTAAAACCTTAGGCCAGGGGCTGGCGCTGTGGTGGAGCGGATATAGCCATTGCCTGCAGTGCCGGCATCCCATATGGGTGCCAGTTCGAGTCCCAGCTGCTCCACTTCCGATCCCGCTCTCTGCTATGGCCTGGGAAGGCAGTGGAAGATGGCGCAAGTCCTTGGGCCCCTGTGCCTGCATGGGAGACCTGGAGACCAGGAACTTGGCTCCTGGCTTCGGATGGGTGCAGCTCTGGCCGTTGTGGCCATCTGGGGAGTGAACCAGCAATGGAAGACCTTTCTCTCTCTCTCTCTCTCTCTCTCTGCCTTTCTGTAACTCTGCCCTCAAATAAATAAACAAATCATAAAAAAACCCTTGGGCCAGGCGTCCCAGGTGTCCCAGGAACATCTCACTGAAGAGGTGACTTTTGAATCAAGACCTGAAGAAGGCGCAAGAGGAAACTGCTGGTGTTTGCAGGAAGCTCGGGGTCTGTTTGTGGTTGCTCCAGTGTCGGGAGTGCGGGGCCGGCCCCGACTCCACACCTCTTCCCTGCAGCACACTGGCCCACTGCACACTGCTCCACTCGGAGCCTCCGCGTCCACATCAGGACAGTGGGTGAGCACAGGGGACTGGGGGCGCATCGGGGCACAGTCAGCTGGCACGAGCCGAGGCTGGTGGGTGGAGGGGGCTACCTCTGCAGACCTGCTGCGCTTGCCACGGGGAGGGCTCCGAGCCCCAAGGGCCCCAGTGTGCCAGGACGGAACACTCAGCACAGTCCCTGGGCTGCTGGTCATGGTGCCAGCTGTCAGCACCGCCATTGCTTGTCCACGGAGGCTCATCTGCGACAACACGTCTGAAGGCACTTGGCTCTCTGTGAGTCTACAGAGCAGTGCAAATGGGAGGGGCCCGGGGTCAAGCCTCCACCTGTGACGCCCGTACGAGCTCTGGTTCCAGTCCCCGTGCGCCACTTCCGATCCAACTCCCTGCTAATGCACCTGAGAAAGCAGATGTCTGAGCGCTTGGACCCCTTCCCCTGCCACCCACGTGGGAGACCAGGAAGAAGCTCCAGGTTCCTGGTCCCGGCCATCGTGGCCATTTGGGGAGTGAGCTAGCGGGTGGAAGATTCTTGCTCTTCCTCCCTGCCCTTCAAGTACATAAATAAATCCATCTTAGAAGACAGCGAGGGGCCGGCGCTGTGGCTCACTAGGCTAATCTTCTGCCTTGCGGCGCCGGCACACCGGGTTCTAGTCCCGGTTAGGGCGCTGGATTCTGTCCCGGTTGCCCCTCTTCCAGACCAGCTCTCTGCTGTGGCCAGGGAGTGCAGTGGAGGATGGCCCAGGTGCTTGGGCCCTGCACCCCATGGGAGACCAGGAGAAGCACCTGGTTCCTGCCTTCGGATCGGCGCGGTGCACCGGCCGCGGCAGCCATTGGAGGGTGAACCAACGGCAAAGGAAGACCTTTCTCTCTCTCTCTCTCTCACTGTCCACTCTGCCTGTCAAAAAAAAAAAAGAAGAAGAAGAAGAAGAAGAAGAAGAAGAAGAAGAAGAAGAAGAAGAAGAAGACGACAGCGAGGAGCCCTGTGGTGCTGTCCTCACCTGCAGAAATGACACCGTGAACTTGTATTTTCACGCATTTCCTCCCAGAGGCCAGAAAGTGCTCTCCCTTCCGTCCTCGCCAGCGAAAACCCCAAAACAGGGAGGTGCAGGGGTGTGTTCCTCCAAGCGCTCACAGCCGCGGCCTTGCCGCCCTGGCCCCGGCCCCACACAGGGCCCGGGAGCCCGTCCTCCCCTGCTGGCCCAGATCCAGCCCAACGTCCCTGGAACTTGGCTGGCTCTTCCAAGGCAGGCCCAGGGGATGCCCCGGCCCCCCGGGGGAGGGGGACAAGTCAACGGGCTTAATGCTGTTCGTTCAGTGAGCCATCAGCCAGCCCTGGGGACAGGCAGAGAGAGCATTCGAAGAGGTTCAGCCCGCAGGAGCTGCACGGCTGCTCTGTCCCCAGCCCCAAATCCTCCCTCCACTGACCCTAAGCGGGCAGCTGAGCCAGGCCCGGCCCATCTGCTCTCTCCCCGGAGCCCCGCCTGTGCCCACGGGAGGGTTGAGTGCAGCAGCAGCAGGCGGGGCCTGAGACAGCTTCCTCACCTCTCACCCCGACACCGTCACGGAGCTGGCATTTGCTGCGCCAAAGAGACACTCCCTGCCCGCAGCAAGCTTCCAAGCCATCCAGTTGCAGAGCGAGACGGACACCAGGCTCCTGCAAGCCGCTGCAGCTGTTCCAAGGGCCGGGGTGCTCCCAGGGGAAGCGGGATGACCGTCTGAGGCTGCTCAGGGGCCACCGAGCTGGCGGGGGGACAGCTAGAGTCACTGAGGGTAAGAAGGGGAGCACGGAGATCCAGAGGAGGGGTCTCCCCGCTGTGAGACCCATACAGCCCCCCGCACATGGAGTTGTTGCCAGTTTTAGGAGAGAAGGGGCGCTGGTTCGAGTCCAGGCTGCGCCACTTCCGTTCCAGCTCCCTGCTAGTGCGCCTGGGAAGGCAGCAGAGGACAGCCCACAGGGAGGGCCCCGATGAAGTTCCTGGCCAATCCTGGATGCTGCAGCCACCTGAGGGGTGGACCAGTGGACGGAGGCTCTCTCTCCCCTCTCTGCAGCTCTGCCTTGCAAATAAATAATAAATAAATCTTTTTTAAAAAAAGATAGAGAAGGGAAAGGAAAGTTCTTTTTTTAAACTGTGAACCAAAGCATGTATTGAACATAGGTCCTTGTTAAGACGGGCGGGGGTCCTCAGCTTCCTCCATCAGACCCGGGTCCTCCAGGACTTGCTCTGCTATGGGCGTGTCCAGCCAGAGCCCGTGGCCTGCAGGAGTCCTCTCGGTCACCAGGTCTGCCCGGCCCCAGACCACCGCAGGCAGAAGACAGCTCTCCGGGAGTGCCCGGTGACCGGACGTGGTCTGGATGCTTCCCTCACTTGGTCCCCACCTGTCCGGCACTCGGTCCTCGAGGCTCCAGGCCTTTGGGCCTCTTTCCCTGTCCCCACCTCACCTTGATGACCCGCCTGGATCGGCTCTGACCTTGGACCTGGAGGATGGTGCCCGAGGAACACGACCAAGGTCTCCCACTTGCCTGCTTTGGCCACACCGGGGGAAATCCTCCTTCGGGTTCCATTCAGTCGTCATGGCAAGTGCCATTGGCTCACCACCCTCAACCACCACCAGCCTCATCAGCACCACTGCTACCAGTGCCACCATTGGTAGCCACGCTCCACAGGCACCAGTGCCCCCACCACGAAAGCTCCCACCAATAACATCATTATCGCCACCATCGCCACCATCACCACCATCACCACCATCACCATCATCACCATCACCATCACCGCAATCATCAGTACTGCCACGAACACCATCCCTGTCATCATGAGGCCCATCGTCACCACTGCCACAGCCATCACTGCCGTCCCTATACTGTCACCATCACAGCCATCACTGTCATTACTGCTACTATGGCCACCATCATCGTCATCAGCACCACAGCCACCGCCATCACCACCATGTCTACCGCCATCACCACCACCGTCACCATGACCACCACCACCACTGCCACCATTGCCACCACCACCGCCATCACCACCATGTCTACCACCATCACCACCACCGTCACCATGACCACCACCACTGCCACCATTGCCATGACCACCGTTCCCGTCCCACAACTGCCACCATGATCACCACCACGGCCATCACTGCTGTCACTGCCCCATCACCAGCACAACCGATAGTACCACGATCACCACCATCACTCCCACAGCCTCACTCCGCAGACACCACCGTTACCATCACAGCGTCACCACTACCTTGGTGGCTGCCTTACCATTCTTATCCATGTCCACATTTCTCAATTCCACATTCTCCATCACCCACCCACTCTTCCTCCTCGTCTTCCACCCCAGAACCACCACCCTTCACCAACACCACCTGACACTGCCATCACCAACGGACCTCTCTAAGCGTCTTCCCCTGGAGACCAGTCATGCACTGATCCCGGTTCTGCCGTCCGGGCAGGGCTTGTGCGTGGTGGGTTACAGGGGCCACTCCTGCTGAGGCCACAGAGCTCCAGCCACACTCAACTCTGACAGCTGCCCATGGCCTGTGTCTGACTCCGTGCCCTGTTCCGTCAGTTCCTTATGCCTGGGAGGTGTCTCTCCTCACCATCACCATGGTGACGGCCAGCCCTTCCAGGAAGGCTTCCCCCCAAGTCTCTGCTCCGAGCGCCCGTGGTCGCCCTTAGAGCAGGGGCCGTGGCACCGTGGTCCCCGTGTCTCGCTGCTTGTCCGTCTGCCCCACGGTTGGGTGACTCCTTGGGGGCAAGGCTGTCTTCTCCAGCTTCGTGTCCCTGGCCTACGGCCTGGCTCGGGGAAAGAGCTCACAAAACACTTGCGGAACCAGCGAATGCTGTTAAACACGAGGGCGCTTCAGAACGTCTGCCGGGAGATTCAACTGGAAGCTTATTTGGGGGCAAAAGAAAACGTTGGAAGTCCATTTTCCACGAACTTGTTGAAGACCCTCAGTATGTGCAGGAGACGTTTCGGCAGGGCCGAGGGAAAATGCTCCACACGCGTGAGGGCGGGGCCCTGGAGGGGAGCAGAGGGGAACAGAGGGTGGCGGGGAAAGGGGGTGCTGAGGACTGCCCTGGGGAGGGGAGACCTGACCCATGCACTCCCCAGCCTAGCCGCCCGCTGAGACCACAGCCTGCGGAGAAAGTGGGGTCAGGGGTCAACTGTCCCCCTCCCCCCACCTGACCCTCTCCTCTGGGACCCCTGCCTGGGGCAGGGGGAGCGGGCCAGGCCCCGTGGCGGCCTCGTGCACTGTGGCCTCCACTCGACCCCTTTAAGACGCTCGGCGCAGCGGCTTCCCTGTGCTTGTTCAAACTGTTGGGTTTTTGCGCAGGACAGGGGAGGGGGGCAGGGGGAGGTCACACCTGTTGTGGAACTTGAGAGAAGGCTTATTTATAAATGTTCAGGGCTCGGGATTCTTGCAGAGCTGATGTCCGGAGGGGAAGGTCACCAAAATGCTTGTTTATAAAAGCAACAGCAACTGGGAACACCATAAACGGGCTAAACGATGAAATTAACAAGCGCTCTGAGGCGGGGCATGGCGGGGCACGGCCAGGCCTCCGCTGGCCAGGGCACTGCTGCTGGGCACGGCCCCAGGCCTGCCTCCAAGCCAGGCCTCTCCCTGCCCCAGCCTGGCTCCCGTGGCACCCCCACCCCATGCCCGCCCTTGTCCCGGCCCCATCCAGGGACACACACACGGCTCACGAGGCAGCCCCTCCAGGGCATGGCCTCCTTCTTCACCTCCCCCAAGGTGGGCCCCTCTGTGGCCCCCACGCCCCAAGCCCCCCAAATGTACCAGGTCTGTGCCAGTAGGGGGCGGGGGGAGTGTGTTTGTCCGTGGCTCTCACCTCCAGCCTGCCCCGGGGGTGGGCCCGGGCCCCCCACGCTCGCCCCTCCCAGGACTGGCAGTCCAATTCCCGGTTTCAGGAAAGCTGTGTTTTCCCTGGGTGACTGATGGCGGAACAGGTGGCCTGTGGGCCAGCGAGTGTCAAGTGAACAGCGGCTGAGAAGTGGCCTTCCAGGGCTCACTTTCCCTGCTGCACGGCTCGCACCGGCTGACAGTTCCCGGCCTTCCTCCCCCACCCACCACGCCCGGGCGTGTGCCGCCCCCCACCAGCCGCCGCCGGGCCCCACAGCCCACCAGCCGCAGCGTCCGCACCAGAGGCCTCTCCGAGGGGAGGTGGGGACAGCTGGGAGGCGGGGGCCACGGAGCCCTGCCCTCCTCCCACACGCTGACACGCGTGCCCGCACACGGCTCACGGGATCACAGATGCGTGGGGACAGTCACATGAGGAGCGCACTGCTTCCCCCCGGGTACAAAATACCCACCCTCCACGGCCCACCCTTCCACCCAAATGGCCGAACCCCTGGGTGCCCAGCCACGGGCCCACTGTCTCCACCCAGTCCCTGTGTGCGTCTGTCTGCACGCCTCTCTCATCTCCTCGCTCCCTGCCTTTCGCTCTCCACACCTCTCTCCTTTCTTCCCAGATAAAGTGCCTCTCCTGGGCTTTCCCTCGCCCTCCTCCCTGCAGTGCCAGCTGTCCCGGAGCCCCCTCCCCCAGCACTTGGGAAGGCCCGTCCTGGGCCACGTCAAAGTCGCCGTCACATCTATTTTCTCCCTCAGCCTCATCACTCAGAATTTCTCAGGGAGGGACACTGCAGCCTGGCCTCGCGCTGGGCCCCGGGGGTGGAGCGGGCAGCTCTCTAGGGTCGCCCGTGGCCCTGGGGCCTGCGGCCCGGTGACCTGGACCAGACCGGCGTGGCCTCGCGCCACGCTTGGGCAGGGAGCAGGCGAGGCCGCGGGTCTGAGATCCCGTGGCCCCGTGTGGAGCAGCTCACGGCAGTGGGACCAGGGCTGCAGGGGGGGCGCTGCCAAGGACGACGTCCGAGTCATCCTCCTTCACCTCGACGCTCCCTCCCCAAGGATGTGGCACCCCAAAACCTGCTCGCCACTGGGCTCTGTGTCCCTCAGTTCAAGGGGCAGGGACATGAGACCCTGAGAAAGTTCTGCTGCGCTCCCTGGGGATGCCTCATCTTTACCGGGGAGGGAGGAAAAAGCCCCCAGCCCCTGCCCATCCCCCTGCCTGGGGTGGGGTCCTGGCGCCCCACCTGCCCTCTCACCAGCCCTTGAAGCTACGGTGAGGCAGGGCAGGTCCAGGCTGGGGAGAGGGTGGGGAAGGGCCCCTGAACAGGGTGGGCAGGCTGGGGGGCAGGGGAGGGCAGCAGGTGCACGGACCCTGCAAGGTGAGTCCCGGAGACACCCCCTGCCTGAACCCCCACTCTTCCACTGGGCTTCACTCTCTCACTCCCTGGGTGGGTGTTTATCAGTCACCTACTATGTGGTCTCCTCGATTCCAGCAACCCCGAGACGCCCACGGAACAACCTAGAGGAACATGCTGGCACAAGCAGACTTCAAGGACGAGCAAACAGAGGCTCAGAGAGGGTAAGCGGCTTGTCTAGTGTCACACAGCTCGTGGGAGGTGGGACCAGGATTCATGCGCCCCTGACAGCTGTGCTCTCAACTCCCCCCCTCCTTGGGAGCAGCCCATACTCGGGGTGGGGGCAGTAAGAGGTGGAGGAAGAAGAGGGTCCTGTCCCGCCTTTCCAGGGTATCTGTCCCCAGTCAAGCCCCCTAGACGGGGACCCCAGCCCCTGTCATCCTCTCTTAGAATCCCTCGGTGCCCTGCTGACTGATGACTCCAGGTGCCCGACCCTGCAGGCGCTCTGGGTACCGAGAGAGCCCGCCCCAGGCCCGAAGGCCCCATTGTCTCCTCCAGACACCCATTAGCATATGTGCAATGCAATTACCCCTCAGCTCTCGTGGCCGGGACTGACGAGGTGGTCCCCATCCCCGGTGATTTGGGGGAAGGGGGTTATTACAACTCACAAAACCTTAAATTAAAAATGAATTAGAGGAGCGTCGCATGCCCCTCTGAAAGGCTGCCTGCGCAGGCTGGGGAGGCTGACGGGCATATTACACCCTGCGGCGACGCGGGGGCTGCTGGGGGCTGGCGGACGGCAGAGAAGACAGCATCGGCAGCTCTCCAGACTCGCCTACTGGGAAAGACAGAGACAGGAGCTGGACACCGAATGCCCCTTCAGCTGCAGAGTGTGCAGAAGGCACAAGTGGACTTGATCCCCACTTGGGCAGGGAGGGTGGGTGTGGCCAGAGACACACCCTGAAGAACTCAAACCGGATGGTTGAAACCAGGAGCTCCCCAGGTAGAACAAGAGGGCGGGGCCCAGGTAGAGGGGTCGGTTTGTGCCAAGGTCCTGGGGTACAGGTCCTGGCTCCCAGCAGGTAAGGAGCCCGGAAGGCCAAGGAAGCAGGAAATGGAGCTGGAGAGGAGGAGGGGGTGACCCTGGGGAGTCAGCAGCAGGGTCCACCCTGATGAGGCCCAAAGCCAGCGTGCAGGTTTGGGATTGGTCACAGGGGTGACAGGGACAAGCACACAGCCCAGCTCAGATGTCTAAGCAGGGTCTCTCCAGAGCCGGCAGGGGCCCGGCGGGCGCCCCAGGACAGATGGTCGGGGCTTGGGCTGGGGGTGCAGGCAAGAGAGAGAGGAAGAGACTGGAGGGAGACGACTGAGCCGTGGTGGCGATGTTGGAGGCGAGGGAAGGCTGGTGGCCGGGACAAAGGCTGGATACAGGGCACAGGGCGTGTGGGGGCGGCGAGGGCCCCCACCTAGGTAGAGAAGACGGAGTGGGGCATAGTTGAGGGTGCTGGGAGGTGAAAGGTTTGGGTTTGGATGTCAATGTTTTTTCTGTAAAATACGACGCCACACCCAACACTCAGAGCTGGGGGACAGGGGCTGAGGCCCCTTCCGCTGCCCCCAGCTGCGTGTCCATGGCCTTGACCTTTGATGAACATGAGCGCTGGCACCCTCAGGGCCGGGCCAGCACCAGAGGCTTGGAGAATAAATAAGGGAAGCGTTTGACACACATGAGGTGTGACACAGCTGTGTGTGTGTGTGCGTGTGTGTGCGTGTGCACCTGCGTGTACTCTCCCCAGCTTGCTCTGTGACCCTGAACCTCTCTGGGCCCGTTTCTCCTGCTTGGGTCTGGAGTCACAGGCAAACCCAGGATGCCCTTGGCAAGGGCAATGCCCCAGGCCCCGGGCCTCGGGCCCAGAGCCCACCCCCAGGAAGGGGCATCCCAGGCCAGGCTCAGGGGCGTCTGGGGAAGATTAGGTCTGACTTGCCCACTTCCATTCGACTGAGCAGAAAGGGCCACCCTGCTTTCTCCTGCTCCATCGCAGCTGGGGGTTCACGGTGGGGGCCCAGAGACTTTCTCCTTCCAAGTCCCAGCCCCTTCCTGCATCTCACGCCAGGCCCCCCCCCCCGTGCCCCTCACAGCTCTGATGCGTGGTGCCGGGCAGTCCGGGTTCCCCCACTCCCTGCACACACCCCTCGGGCCTGCAACTGGGCTGGCGGAAGCAGCAACTTCAAGGTTGGGGGGATGAGGTCACAGGCTGCAGGGGAAAGAGGGGGCTGAGACGCCCCCGCATCCCTACAGGGGCAGAGACGGGTCCCCTCCTAGCCCTGCGGCCTGGGGTGGCAGGGAAGGGGGGGAAGCAGGGAGGCAGCAGCCGCCCTCCCCCAGCCAGGAGCCCTGGGCCACCGCTCGTATATCTGTCCCTGGATAATGTATATGCAGCTTATGGAAAATATTCATAATGCTCTTTGCACCAAACTGGCCCCTTTCCATAGCGCGTGATCTAAAATTAAATCCATTTCAAATATACAGTAGATCGAGTCGAGCTAATATAAATGAAACATGATTAATAGGCATGACTCTGTCCTCGTTAGCAGGGACAGGAAGACAGGGCTGGGGTCACCCTCCCTCTCCCTCCCCAAAGCCCCCAGACTCCCCAAGGCCTCAGAGCCCCTGTCTTCATCCCAAACTCCCCTCCATCTGACCCTGAAACCTGGGCCAGTCCTGGAACTTGGCCAAACAGCAAAGGGCAAGTGCCGGGCCACTACAGCAGAAATTAAAAGAATGGACTTTGGTGTCAGGACAGAGCTGAGATCTGGAGCTGTAATGTCAGCACTCCCAGCCTTAGTTTTCTCATCTATACAATGGGCTGTTGAAGCCCTCTGCCTGTGAATGCTAAGTGAGACAAGAAGCAGGTGAAACACCTGACCAAGAAAGCAAGCGTATAACCGTCTCCCCTCTCCCCGCCCCCAGAAGTCTGCTCCCTGGGCCTCCTCCCCAGCCCCCAACAGAAGTCAGGATCTGTGCCCCCCGCTGGCCCCCTGAGCAGCCGGCAGAACAAGGTTCAGCCAGAATTCCTGCCATTGCAGGGATATGCTTGGTGGGTTATTTTTAGTGCGCTGGCAAGTGACGCTGTCACTGACCAAATGTACCCACATTGGGGACACTCTGCTAAGAGGGCACTTGTGTGCGGACGCAGGGCGGGAGGGAGGGGTGTCTGCCGCCCGTCTCCAGGAGCTCCGCGTGTGTCCTCCTGGCACACTGTTCGAACACAGGCTCCACTGAGCGGGGGGGGCTGGGGGGGTGAGGGAGGTGTGCACACCTGGCCCCTGCCCCTTCCCAGCTGGGCACTGGGTGCCTGTCCAAAGGATGCTCCCTGCGGGGGCAGGGGGGAGGGACAGCAGTGTCCCTCCAGGAAAGAGGCAGCCACCCCGGCTGGCAGTGTGCACCCACGTGTGTGCGTGGGCGCGCGTGTGCATGCCCGTCTCGCTCGGGTCCTGGGTGCCTCTGACTGCCCGCCTGTCCCCCGCCTGGGGCTCCTGGCTGTTTGAGCTGCACACGGTAATGCTCACGGCAGGAGCCCCACCTTCTGAGCGAGCCCACGAGAGTCACGGGGTGCTGTCATGCATTCATCCACCCACCCTTTTGCTGTTCCTTCCGCCACCCGGGGTGGGGAGCGAAGCCCCCGGGCGGGCGGGGTGCCGTCGGCGTTCTCCTTGTTGGCCATCCGCTGCCTGCTTCGCCAGGCGTGTGTGCAGCATGTTTGCATCAAGTGGATGCAGGCTGCAATTCCGTGATGAATTCCATGAATACTAATTTGCTACTACCCTTGACCTTGGGGTCACCGAAAGATCAAAACCAAACCATTTAATATTTTCCTTTTGCAGATCAATAGAAGCATAAATTCCCCCTCAATGACAAGTATAATTTCAAACAGATCTATAGAAGGCACGCATGCACTCCCCGCCGGGGACACGCGGCGCCCGCCTCGCCTTTTGGGGAGCACACGGGACGTTCTCGCTTTTTCCACCATTGAATTTCTTTTCGCCTTTTTTTATGGCTCTGAAATGCTATTTTCAGCAGCTGCTGTCATATAAATATCTCTTGTTTTTCTTCTCCTCTTACCCTCCTGGTGAAAAGGGCAGGGGACCTATTGAAAATTCTGCTTTATCTCTTTCAGTCGGGTTCAAGTACAGGTCGAATAATCGATTCCTCCTCCTTTTCTTTTTAAGTTTCCTGTCTTTCTTTTGGCCAGATCAGCAGCGCAGAGGAACCGGCAGGGCAGCGTGCTTTATGTAGATCTCCTCGGCGGGTCCACGTTGCCGTGTGTGCGTGTGTGTGTGTGTGCGCGCGCGCTTGCACGAGCAAGCGTGTGACCCGCGATTGTGTGCGTGCCTCTGTGTGCCTGACAATAAACACTCGTTCCGGTTGGAACTCTCCCCCCAGAACTCGAGGAGGGAGCAAGCAGAAAACTGCCGAAGACGGCAAGTTGAGGGCTGAAGTGGACATCGCTAAGCCGCACCGAGCTCCCAGGCGGAGCTGGCGCGGGCTGGGCAAAGGCCCCGGCCGCACCTGCTGCCCCTTCCTCCCAGAACCACGCCGCAGGGCCGTGTGCGTCTTCCCAAAGTTTCTGCGGTTTTTTTTTTTTTTTAATGCAGCTCCGAGAAGGCAAAAAGATGCAAAAAGAAGAAAGGGGGGAAAAATAAAACAGGAGGCAGATGGGGGAAAGCAAAAGAGAAAGAATTAAACCATTAATCTGCCTGGATTTTCCACTTCACAGAGTAATCAGTTTGGAAGTGACTGAAATAAAGTGGAATGAATGATTGTCACCACCTCCTCCCTGCGGTCCCCAGTTCTTAGTTACAGAAAAGCACGGAGCCAGGGAGGCGCCCTTCCTGCCCCACCAGAAGACCCCCAGTGTCCCCGTCATCAGAGGACAAGGACCAGAGCCCCCAGCCACAGCTGCCCACTGCCTTGACGCCCGGGTGGCATCCGCCCCGAGCCGAAGGTGCAAAGCCAGATGATTTAATTTATAGAAAGGACAAGGATGTCGTGTAGCAGATTTAATCATCGGAGAGTTAAAAAAAAAAAAAATAAGGACCAGGCTAATGTCGTAATTTACATTTCAGGATAATAAAGAGAGAAAGAGAGAAAAGGAGGGACCTGAGGCCGCCAGAGGAACCAGGAGGGGAGGCCAGCCAGGGGGCCGAGGGAGCCCAATAGATTTGCCTGAAACACCAATAAATTTAAAAACAAACCAGAAAGCTAAAGACAGCCCCTGAAAAGTGCTGGGAAAATGGACCATCGATTTTAGACTCCATCTGCATTTTGTATTTTAATAATGCTCTCTCTCTCTGTCTTTCCTTTTCTCTCTCTCTCTCTCCCTCTCTCCCTCTCTCTCTCTTTTGCAAAATATAAAAGCTGATCTGATAAATATTAATTTGAACCATCATAATGTATTTGAAAATTCCAGCTAAAATGTCACCACATGGAACATTAATGTAATATTTCAAGGCCCTGAGAGCAATACTCATATTGATTGCATTTATTTCACTCTAGGGAGGAGAGATAATTCTTCAATGTGGGACACATCTGGGAGCCAAGGCAGAGGGGAGAAATGCGAAATTATATATGGTCATAAAAAATACAAAACAGAAAATCCTCCCCAAAACTCACTCCTCGCATGGCGCCCCGCACCCAAACTCTCAGTTCTAATTTCTCGGCAAGGCACGGGGCATCAGCAAAGACAGCTGCCCAGCCCTGGGCCTTCGGGCACCGGCTCAGGATCTGGAGCGCGGCGATCCCCTCCCCCCACCCTGCCCTGGGCCTCAGCCTCCAGGATCTGCCTGGGAGGGAAGGTGCTGGGCCCAGCTGGGATGGACAGACAGAGGGACAGGCCCACTGGGGCCCCCAGCTGCTGGGTGAAAGTTTGTGTGTGCACAGGAGCTGTGGGATCGGGAGGAAGGGAGGGGAAGGAGGGAAGGGGAGAGGAGGGGAGGAGAGGAGAGGAGAGGAGAGTAGGAGGGAAGGGGAGAGGAGGGGAGGGGAGGGGAGAGGAGGGGAAGGAGGAAAGGAGAGGAGAGGAGAGGAGAGGAGAGGAGAGGAGAGGAGAGGAGAGGAGAGGAGAGGAGAGGAGACAGAGAGGGGAGAAAGGGAGGAAGGACACTAAGACTCCAAGACAGGGGAGGGGGGAAGAGGCAAGGAGAGAGACAGGCGGGAGTTGGGGGGAGGGAAGGAGAATGGAGACAGAGGGGGCCAGGGAAGGGGAGGAAGAAGAGCGAGCTGCAGGGGCGAGGGCGCAGGGAGGCGGAGGTGGGCGGGGGCGAGGCCCGTCTGGAGCCCCAGCCCCTCTCACTGTCATTAAGGATATTGATGTGCCCAGGCGTCAAGAGTCTTTGTACAAGTGAAAGGGAACCCGATGCCGGCGGTGACCCTGAGCCCACGCCCTCCGCGCGCCCCCGGCCCCAGCAGAGGAGCTGAGTGCCCCCTCCGGGGCTGAGAGGCGCGCGCTCCACCATCCCACGTTCGCCCAGCGCCGCGCCCCAGGCAGGCGTGGGGAAGGGGCACCGGCACTTGTCCCCAGCTCCCGGGCAGATGGCAGCCGCAGCCGGCACCTGCAGCGGCCGAGGGAGGCTGGGCGGGGCCCTCAGCTCAGGGTCTCCACTGGGAGGACTCCGCCCACAGCAGGGCCTCCTTGCAGGGCGGGGGTGAGGCAGGGAGAGACCCCAGAGGGTCCCGGCCGGGTCAAGGTCAGACCCCTGTTGGCCGTGTGCTCTCTGCAAGAGAGCCCGCAGAAGCCCTTCTGACCACCTCCGGGGCCCAGCAGAGCGCTCTGCGCTGGAATCATCTAAACGATCAGCTTCCAAGCTTTGCCCCCCCCCCCCAACACACACACTTTGAGATTAAGTTTTAAATGGACGGCGACCACCGCCGGATTCCCCATCATGTCCCACAGCCTCGCTTAGGGGGCGCTCCACGCGTGTTGCCCTCAGCGCTGGGCGGGTGGGCAGGTGGACAGATGGACGGACAGACGAACTGGCAGACGGATCCGTGCTGCAACCTCTGCCCTCGCACTAAGCCAGCCCCGCTCCGCCCGTGCCCCGCTCCGGGGCGGCGTGACCCAGCTTCGCCCCCACCCCAGCCCCAGCCCCCGCCGCCGCCCGCCGCCCGAGGCTGCGCCCCCCCCCCCGCCTCTCCGGAGCCGTCACTCGCGGAGCTGCCACAATATTGTGAAGGTTCCACGCTCCCGCTCCCCGGCGCAGCCCGCAGCCCGCGCGGGGGAAGGCGCGGGAGGCGGCGGCGGCGCGGGCGGCAGGCTCGGCGATGAATAATGCATGACCAAGGCGCCCCCTACCGGCGGCCGCGGGCGGCGCGCCGCGCCCCGGACCGGCCTGGCGCAGGTGGGCCCGCTGCCCTCTCGGCCCCTCGGGAGAGGGAGCCCCTCGCCCCGGCTCCGACCCCGGCTGCCTCCTCCCTCCGGTTTTAGGCTGGAGTTTGGAGAGGTGGCGGGGGGGCTGCGGAGAGCCCGGAGCCGGCCTGAGCGGCCTCCTGCGGGGCCGGGTGGGACGGGGAAGCCCCCGCCCTCTCATCCCGGGCGCACCAGGGCTGCACCTGGCTGGGCAGGGGCGCAGCCCCTGGGCAGTACCAGCTTGATGGTTAGGAGATGGAGAAGGCGACTGATTTCATTCGCGCAGTCGCGCAAGGGTCGCCAAGCTTCTGTCGCGTGTTCACAACGGTGGGATGCCTATTTTTTAAAAAGTTAAAGAAATTCAGGAAAGCCCAGGAAATGTACGTGGGTGTCTGTCGTGGTGCAACGAGGGCCTCGGCGAATGTTCCCTCCTGGCTGCTGTCCACCTGGAGATGCGGGGTTGAGGGGAGGGTGGACAGCGAGGGTTGGGGCGGGGTGATGAGGACCGGCAGGCCCCCTCCCGCCCTGGGGAGTCCCCCAGGATGCCCGTGATCTCTGGGGGTCGGCGGCCGCCGCTGCCTGTTCTCCTGGCCTTCCACCTTCTCCTAACAAGCAGAGGTCCCCGCCGGCTTTCAAACAGCTGCTCCCGCTCCCGCCGCTCGGGCCCCTGGGGAGCCTCCTGGCCTCCTGGCCTCTCCTCATTGAGAACAGATTCTAATGCCCACCCCCCCATCTCCTCCAGTCATTGCTGCTGTCAGCTGCCTCCCCGCCCGGCTTAATCAGGCAGCAGGGAGGGGCAGCATCGTGCGGGGGCCCTTCCGTGAGCACCTGGGGGATGCTGTCTCCTGTGATGTCTGCCCCGGCCACGTTTGGAAAAGCAGGATTGTGAGCCCCGTGCCAGGGAGGAGGGCACAGCCGTGGGCCCAGCATCACGCAGCTCACCCTGGAGGCCCGAGGCTGGGATGCGCCAGAGGCTGGGACAAGGAACGGGGCTCCACCCTGCCAGCGGATGCTTGTGTGGACCCTGGGCCTCCAACCCTGGAGGTCAGACTTGACCTGGAGCTGGGCCAAGGCCCTGCCCCTGGGTGCAGCGTTGGTCTGGGGCCTGGGGGCCACACATGGGAAACACGTGGGCCCCAATGGCTCCCCCAGTGGTTTTGGCTTTCAAGGAAAACAGCAGTTCAAGACGAAGATGCTGGAAACGGGCGAGTGAGAGTTATTCTGGAATCTCACTTCTGCTAGCCCAGCCTGCGTCCTGGCCTCTGTCCACGCTGCCCTGTCTCTCCTCCAGGAAGCGTGACCTCTTAGCAGGGACAAAAGCAGTGCCTGTGTCACAGCCGGTGCAGGGGACCACACGAGACGTGGGCTGCGCAGGGGTCTCGGATAATTCCCGTAGGTGAGAGGAGCCCTCCGCCCTCCAGGGCTGTGGCTACTGTGTCAGTTTGGGTTCCCCCAAAAGTAGACCGAGGATTTGCGTGGGTGTTTAGGAGGGAGGTCGATTCCAGAGGTGCACTGAGGAGCAGCTGTCCCCGTGCGCCACCAGCCTTGGATCACCTAGGGCAAGAATGGCAGGACACACCCCCGACCTGTCCCCAGGTCTACCCGTCCTGGCTGTCTTTGGCTGAAGGCCATGAGGGCCGGCCCTGGCCAGAGAGGTGCCCCTGGGGAACTGAGTCAGGCCCACGGGGGCTGGAGACGGGAGCTGCCCTGGTTTCCTTGCCCCTGCCAGCTCCAACAGTGGCCGTGGCTGCCCACGCCAGGCCTCACACAGGCCAGCACTGGGGCAGACTCAGCCCAGGCCTGTCAGGGGCCAGAGGTGTGGACAATGACCGCACAGTGAGGTGAGCACCCTTGCCTCTCAACCCAGATGCAGCAGGTTCAGCTTAGCCTGGGGGCTGAAAGGGCTTCCTGGAGGAAGTGACATTTCCCTAGCCAAGCACTCAGTTTTGCTGGAGCATAAAGGGCTCTCACCTCCTTCTGTCCCCGGCTCCCCAGAGCTCCTGGGCCCAGGGCACCTGCTCTTTATCAGGGTCAGGGTCAGGGAAGGAGCTATTGGTCACCTCCCCGCACCCCATGGGAGTCCCCACCCGAGACTTCCTAAGTTGGGAGCTCCTAGAGGTCCCCCCCTTGCTTGCTGGGCTTCCCTGCAGAGCCCCTGGGGAAGAGGAGACGGCTGCCCTGGGGTCAGCCTCTGACCCCCACCTCTGTTCCCCAGAGGGCGTATGGGCTCCTCCGGGACCGTCACTCATTGGCAGGCACGACTCAGATTTGGAAACGCTGTTAATGACCTGTGCTTGTGTCTGCTTTAATTATTGTCATGTTTTCTATGCACTTCACGCAATTTAGTAAACAGGCAGGGAAACAAGATTGGGGTGGGGCCAGGGCTCAGGAGGGGCTGGGCTCTGCCCCCAGCCAGGGCGGCACCCTCTCCAAACCCTGTCATTCATGAGCACACCCATTCATTCTCTCTCGCCCGTGCTCATTCACTCACTCCCCTGTCAGGTGCTCATTGATGCATTCACTCCGTCCCTCATCGACTCAGGGACTCACTCGCTCATTCATTCATTCACTTGCCCAGGGAGTACTAGGAAGGCAGCCACGTGGCGGGCTGCAGAGCAGGTGCCAGGAAGCAGTGGTAAAAAGAGTCGTCAGCCTCTGCTCTCTCGGAGCTGACTGTGGCGGGGGAGACAGATGATAACCACCCGCGGTGGTCACAGGTGGAGCTAGCATAGTTGTGGGGCGGGGCGGGGCCGGGGGGGGGGGTCCTTGGAGGAGCCACGTGTCAACCCACTCCCTGATTGTTTTCATGTGTTTGTTCATCTGTTTGGGCAGCAAAGATTCTGTTCTTGGAGAGGGTAAGAGCGGGAAGGCCAGGTCCTCGGGAGCCAGGAGCGGGAGCTGCAGCTCTGGCTGGAGGGCTCCTTGGGAGGTGGCGAGCACTCGGGCCTTGAGACACAGCCTGGGGCCCATGCACCGCTTCCCAAAAGGCGCCGCCAGTCCCCCGTGCTGGGCATGGTGGTGGGAGGTTGGAAGAGGGGGAAGAAGTCTGAGGGCTAAGTGTCCCCCCACCCCAGCCCTGCCCCAGAGCCGCCTGGAATTTCTGCTTGCAATTGGAGGGAGCTTGGGAAGGCAGAGGACACTCCGAGGTGGGCCTGTCCCGGGCGGAGGAGGGAGCTGGCATGCTTACAGAGCAGCAGAAGGTGGCAGGGGGAAGGAGGGGTGCCCCAGGTCCCAGAGGTGGCAGACCAGGTGGCTGCCTCCCAGGGGACCAGGGGAGCGGTGCTCAGTGAATTCTGAAAGCAATGGGAGCCATCGATGGTCTGTGAGCTGGGGAGGCCCCTGTCATGTCGGGATTATTCACAAATGTGTGTGGGGGCAGGGCAGTAAGTGAGCCGTGACCTCTGACCCTGCAGAGCCAGTGACTCCAAGCAGCAAGCAGATTAGGGCTAGATGGGGGAGGGGGAGGGCCTGTCAAGGTGACTGCCCCACATGGCCGGGCGCCCAGAGAAGGGGTTAGGTCAACGCCAAGAGCAACTGGAATTGGTCCAGCTCGTCCTGGCTGTGCGTCCCTGGCATCACCCATCAAGCAGCAAGGAAGGTGGTGATGGGAGCGCGGCCGCAGGCACAAGTCACGCACACCCATCTTATGCCGCTCCCTCTCCTCCCAGCGCTTTCCCTCGGACTAGGTCTGTGCATCTCAGCAAACCGCCCTGTGAAGCAGGCAGCACTGTCGTTGTCCCCATTTGACAGATAAGGACACAGAGGCCCAGCAGCTGGACGGCTTCTCCAGGGACGAAGCGGCCGAGCCAGGGTGTGAGCCCAGCCCCTCAGCCCCTCCACTGCAGGGCTGGGCACGGGGCACCAGGAACAGGTGCCCACCCGGAGCAGCCCGGCCGGTCCTCTCCCCCAGGAAGCCTCGGCTGCCGCCCTCGCCTGCTGCCGGCTGAGGCTGCCGTCTTGTGAAGCCAGAACCGCAGCAAGATTCTCCTATTAATTTATTGGTATTGCTAATTAAACATCATATTCGCAAATGTAAATTTCCTAATGGCCTCCCTTCCATTTCCGTAGTTTCCTAAAAGAGCCTTCTTGTTTCGCTGGCAGTGGAAGCCAATTACTTCTCACTCTACGGGGGCTGCGGCTGGCGCGGGGGTCACCAGGTGTGGGGGGGTCGGGGGCCAGGCCCTGGCCGGGGGCCTTTCCAGACCACGGGGGAGCGCAGGGGTGATGGGGCAGGCCCAGCCCGAGCCATTGGGTGTCAGCTGCCCTGTCTCAGATGTGCCCTCTGCCCCCAGCGTGGCTGCTGGCCTGGGCCTGGAGCTGTTTGCAAGGCTGTGTGAGGGAGGCGGGGGATGAGGGGGGGGACGGTCCAGCCCAGTCCTCGTGTGAAAAATGGGTTTGCGAAGGCACAGGGGGAGGAAGCGACTCGCCCTGGCTCCCAGAGCCCCCCGCTGGGGGTCTGACGTGCTCCGGCCCCTCCCCCACAACAGGTACATGCAGGAGCCAAGTCCCCCAGACAGGTGCCTGCAGGAGCCAAGTGATTGCAGGACCTGGCTCCGTATCACGGTGACCTTTAACCCCCGACTTATCCCACAGAGGTGTTTAAGTCCCACACGCAGCCGGTTCTCCACGCCTCTGGGCCTCAGTCTCCTCACCTATAAATGGGTCAATAGTCTGTCCAACCCAGGACGTGTGAGTGTGGTTACGCCTGAGCCCCACCTGCTTCCACCACAGGGGCACAGGCTCTGGGCAGTCCTAGGCCAGGCTGCCAGGTGGCCCCTGGGAGGCCGGGAGCAGGTTAGGCCACCAGGCCTGTTGGCTTGACCTTATCTTTGCTATAATGGCCCTCGGTGACTCAGCACGGTACCAGGACGTCACATGCGTCCTCTCTGAAGCCTCGGGAGTCCACGATGTGCCTGGCCTGGGTGCCCCGGCCGACGGCCCCTCTGACCCCAGAGTCTGGGCTGGCAGCCACTCTGTCTTCCCTGAGCATCACCACGATGGGTAAGAACACACAGTGGGCCGGAGACTCCCTGCTCTGTGGCTCCCTGGTGGCCGACCGTGACCTTGTCCCCCTGCACAGCGGGGATGCCAGGCCTGGTCTGAGACAGGTCAGAGAGCACTGGGGGCCTCTGCTGGCCAGCGACACCAGCGTGCGCCCCGAGGTCGGCATGCCCCCCACACCCCCAGCCCAGCACAGCCCTGGAGGTTAGGGCAAGGGACGGGACGTGCAAGGGGCGCTGAGTCCCTGGGCCAGGGCCTCAGCGAGGACCCGGTGCCCTTGTGCCAGTGCCTCTGGGAGAAGCTGGCAGTGTGGCAGGCAGGGAGGGGCCGTGAAGGCACCGCCCAGTGCCAGGGAGCGTCGGAGCCAGCTGCCCTCCACAGCCCACGCTGCGTGCGTCCGTGCCTTCGGGGGCCGTGGGTAATGGGAGTGTCTCGTTGCTGCTTGGGAATCTCCATTAGGCAAAGCTCTTGTTTATTATTCATGGTAACGACTCAGTTCCCATCGTGTCCTGGGCTTCCCCGGTGCTGGGGTGGAGCCGCGAGACGGAGCACCTGTGTGGAGACCGAGTGGGGCTCCAGGCACCCTGCTGAGCCCCGGGTGCTGCCCAGATTTTCTAAAATTGTTTTTCTGTTGTGGCAAAATATGTAGAACATGAAACTTACCAGTTATGTAGAACATGAAACTTACCAGTGTAGGGGCCAGCGCGTGGTGCGGTGGGTTAAGCCACTACCTGTAATCAGAGCAGCAGTGCAAGTCCTGGCTGCTCCACTTCCGATCCAGCTCCCTGCTAATGTGCTGGGGCCCCTGCACCCATGTGGGACACCCAGATGGAGCTCCTGGCTCCTGGCTTCGGCCTGGCCCAGCCCGGGCCATTGCAGCCATTTGGGAGAGTGATGGAAGAGTTCTCTCTCTCTCTCTCTCTCTCTCTCTCTCAAATAAATAAATCCTTAAAAACTCAGCAGTGTAACCATTTCAGAGCAGTCAGTGGCATCAAGTTCACGATGCTTGGCAGCCATCTGGTTCCAGAACATTCTCATCACCCCAAAAGGACACCTCAAGCCCACGAAGCAGTCACACCCCAGCTTCCCAGCCCCGAGCCCCCAGCCACCCCTGCCCTGCGCCTGACTCTGGAGCCGCTCTCCTGGGCCTTTCACAGCCGTGGACTCAGACACCCTGCACCCTGCACCTGTGCCCTGTGGCCTGCGGCTCTCCCACCGAGGCTGCCAGTGGCCAGGTTCACCTGTGGGGGCCGTGCGTCTGTGTGTCGTCTCCTGCTGCAGCTGAAGGCTTCCTCGGCCTAGACTGACCCGATGTTGTGTATCCAGACCCCCTGTGAATAGCACTGGTATCACATTGACTTTCTACATTTTTATTTATTTATTTGCAGAGAGAGAGAGAGAAGAGAGTATGTGTGTGTCAAAGAGAGCTCCTCTCAGCTGGTTCACTTCCTAAATGCCCAGGTGGAAACCAGGAGCCTGGAACTCCATCTGGGTCTTCCCTGTGGGCGGCAGGGACCCAAGCACCTGCGCTGTCACCTGCTGCCTCCCAGGGGTGCGTTAGCAGGACACTGGCATTGGGAGCAGAGCTGGGACTTGAGCCCATGCCCTCCGACATAGTCTAGGACCCTAAGGACCAGGGTGCTCTCACTGGGCAGGTGGGCTCCCCCAGACCCTGCCCTGGGGGCCCCGTGCTGAGCTGCAGACAGCTGGGGGGTGGGGTGGGGCTGAGGATCACTTCTCAGACCCCTGACCCTGCTCCTAGGATGGGTGCTGAGACTGCTGGAGGGCCCTTGTCACGTGGCTGTCGTGGAGTCAGGCAGATGCAGGGGCACAGGCCACAGACACAGGCCCTCAGAGTTAAGGCTTTTGTGCTGTCCAGTTCCAGGGCCACCCGGCTGCATTTTTAAGATGGGGAAACGGAAGCCAGGGAAAAGAGGTGACCTCCTCATCAGCGTCGCCATCACCAGTGCCCTCCCGGCTGCCACGGATGGGCCGGGCATGCCAGTGTCCTCAGCATGCGTTCCCTTACGCTGTGCACTGCCGTCACCCCCACTGAACGGAGGACAATGTGAGGGCTCGGAAGTGAAGCCATCACACAAGACCCGGGAGAGGGATGGACATTCTCAGATGTCTCCCAAAGGAACCAGACGTCTTGCAGCTGCACCTGCGCCGCCGTGGCGAGTGACAGCTGTCCTCCAGGTGGGCACGGAACCATCCTCTCCCATCTCTCCTGCCCCCAGCCCAGCCCCAAGCCAGAGGGGAGGGGGCGTGGCCAGGGCAGGAGCACAGACGTGGGTACAGCCCCAACTCTGCTTCTTCTCACCTCAGTGTGTCCATGGGGGGAGGGGTCTCCCTGACACCCTGCCTACGGCTGCCTGAAGAGTTACAGGAGTTGAGGTGCCTTCGGGGCAGGTATGGAGCTGGGCACACGGTGAGTGTTCCAAGTGTGCAGTCCCAACAGGCACCCGGAGCCTCCATCGTGGGTGACGGAGCTCGGTGGCCGCGGGCGGGCGATCAGGGACCCGCCGCGGGGAAGGCGCGGTGCTCACCGTCTCCCTGGGATAATCAGAGAAGACACCACCTTAATTCCACCTCCATCAGACCTCCGCCGGAAGACACGACCCTTTCACCTCATCAATATTCAGGCGCTTAACAAAAAAAGCTATAACTAGGGAAGTCAGAAATAATGGAATGCAGTATTGATTATTTTATGGTGCGATTAGGGGTAATTACATCTCTCAAATTTTATTTTAATGTGACTTTCTACTACTTTTAGCCATTAAAAATTATCCCAAACAGCCCCATGTAATGGAACACACAAGCCTTCCATTTCAATGTGAAATACTTTTTTCTGCTAAAGTGTGACCTCAATATATTTGAAAACATAAATTACGCTATGTATAAACCATAAAAAATGAATGATGAATTTAATTCTGGTGAAGCGCGAGGGAACGAGGAAGCAGGTGGGCGGTGTCGCTGTTTACCCAGGGCGGAGGGGACGGTGGGAAGCGGGGGGTGGGGGTGGGGTGGGGGTGGCCGCTGCCAGATCTCCCGGGGCGCAGGCCATAGGGCTCAGAGCTGCATCGGACACACACCCCAGGACCCCTGCTGGCCTCGAGGGGGCTCCCAGCAGCAGCCGCTTGCGCTGCGGCCCCCCTCTTCCGAGGACGGGCCTGGTGCAGGGGCCGGTCTGGTGTGTGCCCCCGGGCCTCGCTCCGCCTGACTGAGAGGAGCGTGCTCCGGTCGCTGATACGCTGTTGCTCCACTTCCCTGGTTCCGTTTCACAGAGGAGCAAACTCCCTGGAAGGGACCGGCCAGTCAGTGCAGCAGTGCTGGGATGGCTGCAAACCCACGAGCTTCCGGGAGTCAGAGAGAAGGGGTTAGGGCAGGTGCTTGGGCTACAGGTTAGATGCTGCCCGGGACACCTGCCCCATAGAAGACTGCCTCTGTGGTTTCCCGTGACTGCTCTTGGCTTTGCCCTTGAAGTCCACGTTCCGCCCAGACCCCAGACTCGTCCCGTTTAGGGATCAGCTGGTCACTGTCACTCCTCTGCTCACTGTCCTCCTACACCACCTGTGTCTCTCAGGGAGGAAGTTCAAGTCCATCCACTAGAGCTCAAAAAATGGTCGCCCAGGGTGGTGCCGTGGGTAAAGCCGCCACCAGTGACGCTGGCCTCCCATACGGGCACTGATTCATGTCCTAGCAGCTCCACTTCAGCTCAAGCTCCCTGCTAACGCTCCTGGGAAAGCAGCGGAGGTTGGCCCAAGTGTTTGGGCCCCTGCAACCTATGTAGGAGACCTGGATGAAGCTCCTGGCTCCTGGCTTCAGCCTGGCCCAGCCCCAGCTGTTGTGGCCATTTGAGGAGTGAACCAGTGGATGGAAGACCTCTCTCTCTCTCTCTCTCTCTACCTTTCAAATAAATTTTAAAATAAAAGTTTTGATTAAGACACCATTTGGGAAGCCTACATCCGTATTAGAATGCTCCTGGTTCTAGCTCTGTTCTCTCCATTGACTGTGTGTGCACCCGCGTGGTGCCTGGCGTGTGTGAGGCAGTCATAAATGTCTGATGGCTAAATGAATAAATATGCCGCCTCCCCCACAATGGACAGCCATTTAGGCACCATCAGTTACTGAGTTCTGCTTATTTGAAATGTCACCTTGACCGCAGCCAGCGCTGTGGCGCAGCAGGTTAATGCCCTGGCCCGAAGCGCCAACATCCCATATGGGTGCTGGTTCAAGACCTGGCTGCTCTACTTCCTGTGCAGCTCTCTGCTGTGGCCTGGGAAACAGTACAAGATGGTCCAAGTCCTTGGGCCCTGCACCCACATGGGAGACCTGGAAAAATCTCCTGGCTCCTGGCTTCGGATCGGCACAGCTCCAGCCTTTGCAGTCAATTGGGGAGTGAACCATCAGATGGAAGACCTCTCTCTCTCTTTGCCTCTCCTCTCTCTGTGTAACTCTTTCTAGTAAAATAAATGTTAAAAAAAAAAAAAAAAAGAAATGTCACCTTGACTGTAAATTCCACATGGATGTGTCCCTGTCCCTTGGGTTGGTCTAATCTTGCACCATCTAAACTTCCATGGCTCTCCGGTCTGTTCCCCAAATGCAGGCTTTTTTCCTTATCATTTCATTTTCATACGAACTAGACAAGAGGACCATCATGCTGATAAACACGTATGTTGGGAATTTCATTGACATTGTGTTGGATTTGTTAGTTAACTAAAGAACGGGGTTTTATTTCAGTATGGTCATCATATCCAAAATAGATCTCTCCGCTTCTCTCTCAATATACGAACATTCGAGGGGCGCACTTTGACAGCCTTGAGCGGGAAAAGCAAGACACAATCCAGGAGCCAAGGAGAAGGGGTTAGGATCTGTTCCCAGCATCAACACCGGATACTTCTATGAGACACAGGGCCAGTCACGAGAAAGGCTCGCCTCTAGGTTCTACCGAAACAGCAGAGAATGGACTAAAGATGTAGGCAGATACTCCACGGCAAACACATGCAAATGGCCAACAGTCATGCGAAGAAGCAGCTCGCTCAGGAGTAATGAAGTCGGTGGAAATGAAACTCTGGGTTACCTGGAGCGCAGCTGCATCCGGCATCGCGCAGGGGAAGGTGCGCTTGAATTATTATTTGGGAGAACAATTTGTTTCTGTCTATGAGATGAAAAATCCAACCCCAGAATTGCACTTCTAGGTCTCTCTTTCCCAAAAGACCCTTCTGGTGCATAAAGATGGAGGTGTAAGGGTGCGTAAGAATTAGCTTTTCTTTTTGTAATCAAAAAGGCCAACAACATCCAAGAGTCAGAGATTGGATGAGCAGAGCCCAGCCCCCAGTACAGCCTTGAGTGGCGACTTGAAGTAGTGAGCTGGTTCTGCACACGCATCACGGAAGGGCCCCAACGCATACCGGCAGCCTCAGAGAAGCACGTCTGACAGTAAGTGTGGTACGACTCCATCTATAGAAAAGGCAAGTTAATATTGGGAAAAAGGCAAAGGATTTGAATAGACATTTCTCCAAAGAAGGTATTCAGATGTCCAGTAAACACACGGGAAAATGCTCAGCCTATTCACCAGTGAGGAATGCAAATCAAAACCAGAGTAAGGGGCCAGTGCTGTGGTGCAGCGGGTTAAAGCCCTGGCCTGCAGTGCTGGCATCCCATATGGGCGCCGGTTCAAGTCCCAACTGCTCTACTTCCGATCCAGCTCTCTGCTATGGCCTGGGAAAGCAGTGAAAGATGGCCCAAGTCCTTGGGCCCTGCACCCACGTGGGAGACCCAGAAGAAGCTCCTGGCTCCTGACTTCGGATCAGCTCAGCTCTGGCCGTTGCGGTCATTTGGGGAGCGAACCAGTGGATAGAAGACCTCTCTCTCTGCCTCTGCCTCTGCCTCTCTGGTTCTGATTTTCAAATAAGTAAATAAATCTTAAACAAACAACAACAACAACAACAACAAAACAGTACGAGGCCACTACTTACCCACTAAGATGGCTAACATCAAAGACAGTAGCAGCAGGTGTGTTGGTGGAGACGTGGAGAAACGGGAACCCTCACACATTGCAAAATCAGGCTGGGAGCTCCTCAAGTGTTAAACCCAAGAGAAATGACAACGCATGTCTTCATGCCAGCTGACACATGAACGTTCGGAACAGCATTAGTGTCCACACACACAACCCAAGCGCCCACCAAGCAACAAATGGGTAAGGGAAATGTGATGTTTGGAGTCCCGGCTGCTCCACTTCCCATCCAGCTCCCTGCTAATGCGCCTGGCAAAGCAGTGGAAGATGATCCAAGACTTGGGCCCCCCTGCACCTGGAGGAAGACCTGGGTGCGGAGACCTGGAAGAAGCTCCTGGCTCCTGGCTTCAGATCAGCCCAGCTGGGGTCGTTGCAGTTATCCGGGGAGTGAACCAGCAGATGGAAGATCTCTGTCTCTCTTTCTCCCTCTATAACTGTCTTTCAAATAAAGAAGTCTTTTTAAAAAATAAAAGAATCATTGAATTATACACTTTAAGTAGGTGACTTGTATGGTATGTAAATTATATCCCAACAAAGCTATCTCACTTAGTCCCAGTCTTGGGGGTGCAATCTCGCTTACGATCCGAACACCCCCTGTATCGTCTCCCTTAAAATCCCTGGTGGACAAGAGCTAACGCACGGAGACCAACCAGGATCAGCAGACCTGATTTTTTCCTTTGCTGCAGGCTGCGACACAGCTCAGTTCTGCAGATCTTGCCTTTATTTAAAATTGTAATATTTTCTTCCCAAAATTTTAGTTTTTTTAAAAGAATTTTTGAGAGGCAGAGAAAGAGAGCACTCCCATCCACTGGTTCGAGCTCCCCAAGAGCCCCGGATACCTGGCCCAGGGCTAAGCTGGGGGCCCAAACTCTACCCAGGGTGCTGCCCAAGGACCCAAGCACTTGGGCCATCACCTGCGGCCGCCCAGGGCGCGCACGCGCAGGAAGCTGAGCAGCCCAGGTACTCCGAGTTTGGGGCTGCAGGGCGTCCCAAGCTGAGTCTTAGCCAGGTCACACGCCGGCCCCTCATTTTTTTAATACTACATTAAAGCATTACCTATCTTGATTTATGGGAAGGAAGAGCCCAAATTCTGCTCTGGAGCGCGTCACCCACACCCCTGGTGACCCCGGTTGTCCTTGTCCCTGAAGGCGCCCCAGGACTCCCAGGTCCCACGGAGGCAGAGGCGCGGGAGCCACAGCCTCTTGCCCGCCCTGCTGAGCGGCGCTCCGGGGACACCCAGACTGGGTGCGGGGACCCCAAACCACAAAGGGGCAGAAGAGCGGAGGGGCGGAGGGCAGCGGGGACCCCCGCCCTGTACCCAGCCCGCCCCTGGCGCAGGAGGCTCGGGAGGCCCCGGCGCGGCCGTCGGCGGCGCCCGCGGGCGGGGACGCACGGGGCGGGGCGGGGGTCCCGGCCGCCCGCCGCCTGATGCGTATCGATCGGCGCCCGGGGTCGGCACGGGGGCACCAGCTGCCGGCGGGCGGGGCGACCGCACATTAGCGCGGCCGGGGACCACTCCCCGGAACACGGGCCGGGCAGCCCATTAGCCGCCCCCGGCCGCCCAGGCGACCCCCGCGCGCGCGGGGCTGGGCTGGCTCCGCCGCGGCGGGCCGGGGGCAGGTGGGCTGCGGGCCCCTCCGAAGCCCTGGCTCGCCCGGGGCCCGCTCCAGCGGGTTCCCTCCGTGTTGCACGCGCTGTGCCCGCGCGCCGAGGCTAGCCCTACTGAACCCCGCTCCTGCTGTGGCTTCCGCGGCGCCCTGGCCTCCCTTTCCTTCCTCTGGGCTTCCCCCACCGACTCCCGAGCCGCCCCCGTGCTCAGTCCCTGAGCCTTTCCGGTACTGTTCCCCGCCTCCTGCCTGCCTGGGGTCCCGGCCCTGCGTGGAGGGCGGCCAGCACACCTGTAATGAGAGACTCACCAGGAGAGGCGGCCAGGAGGCGGCCCCTGGACAGGGGGTCCTGACTGCCCTCTTCTCCTTGGAAAGTGTTGTACAAGGCTGGGGGGGCGGGTGAGGGACAGCTGGGGGAGTGGACAAGTGGTTTAACCTCTCTGGGCGGAACCCCGCCTTCCTCACCTCCCAGGCTGCTCCTCTCTGTCTGCTCTGCACCATCCTCTTCCTCGCCCCCCCCCCCATTCTCCATGTCCATGGGATCTCTTTTTTTTTTTTTTTTTTTTTTTTGACAGAGTGGACAGTGAGAGAGAGAGACAGAGAGAAAGGTCTTCCTTTTCCATTGGTTCACCCCCCAATGGTTGCTGCAGCTGGCGCGCTGTGGCCAGTGTACCGCGCTGATCCGATGGCAGGAGCCAGGTGCTTCTCCTGGTCTCCCATGGGGTGCAGGGCCCAAGGACCTGGGCCATCCTCCACTGCACTCCCGGGCCACAGCAGAGAGCTGGCCTGGAAGAGGGGCAACCGGGACAGAATCCGGTTCCCCAACCGGGACTAGAACCTGGTGTGCCGGCACTGCAGGTGGAGGATTAGCCTAGTGGGCCGCGGCACCGGCCCCATGGGATCTTTAAACACCGAGTGTACACTGACAGTTCCCAAATTTCTGCCTGTTGCTTGAACCTCTTCCCCGAGCCCCGTGCCTGTCAGCACATCTGCTCCTGGCCACCTTCACCTGCACTTGGCCACAGCTGCCTTCGGCTCAAACAGCCCCGTGTACCCTGGAGAGGGGGACTTCCTTAGGCAGAAAGAGCTGCTTGAAAACCGTGGTGCCTTGGATTATTCCGTCCGAGCGTGGGCAGCGCGGCCAGCAGAACGCGGGCGCCCCGGCCAGCTCCTGGCAGGGCGGGTGCCCCGGGTGGGCCCTGGGCAGAGGAGGGGCGGGGAGCACTGGCGGGGTTTTAATGAGCAGCACTCAGCTTGACCTCCTCCGAGTGGCACTTTCGAAGGTCGTACTTCCCGTGAAGACTGTGGCCAGACCACACGCAGCCGCCCAGGAGGCTGCCGGAGCGTGGCGGTGCCCCTCACTCACCCCCCGGGCTTGCCTCGGACTGCCGGGCCCATCTCCTGCTCACCGACTCCCAGGCTCTGGGGCAGCAGTCACTCTCTGAACGTCCACCCCCTCCCAGTCCCGCAAGGCAGCTGTGGCCGGCTCAGAGGCGAATGGCGGTAGAAATCAGGCTTGCAAGAGAGAGGCTGGGAAGCAACGGGGGTGACCTCGGGGAATGCCCGGAGTGGGGTTGCAGGGGAACGCAGGGCTTCTCGTGTGGGCAGGACCTCGGATAGGCTGCCCTTGTACAGTGTGCAACCTCACATGACAGTCCCCATAAAGCTGCTTAGACCAGACAGGCTAAACTGTGCCGTGGTAACAAAGGACATTAAAATCTCAGTGTCTTAGAACAACAAAAGTTTCTTTCTTTCTGGTGACGTGTGTCCAGGGCAGGTGGGCGGGGGCTCTCTCCTGAGATGGAACCATCAGGGAGCCATAGAGCAGCAGGTGATTCAACGCTCCGGCCCCGGGTTTGCCCATCTCACTCCCACCCACGACTCCCTGGCCAGCCACGTCTGATTTCAGGGTAGCAGGAGGTGTCGCCCTCCTGTACGCCCGCGGGAGAAAGGCAGGGGAGCAAGTGAACGTCCGAGTGGCACGAAACAAAACCACCCTCCCCCGTCCTGCAGCCGGGGCCATAGCTTCTCCCCGTCTCCAGGGCTCGGGCTCCGGACCTGCAGGCACCCTTGGTTCCCCACGCTCTTTCATATCCCGTAGCCAGGTGATTGACAAGCGGGGGGGACCCCTGCCTTCTGTTGCACACTGCCGCCGCCAGGCTGGCCTCTCCCCCTGCTGGATATCCTCCACTCAGCAGCCAGAGGGAAGCTGTCAGCCAGGTCACGCATCAGTCACTGCTCTGCCCAAAGCCCTCGGGGCTCCCTAACCCCTTACACCGCCCTGCAATCCTTCCCCAGCCTCACCGGCTCGGTCAGCCCACTCCTGCCACAGGACCGTTGCACTGGCCGGTCCCTCAGATCTCAGGAGAGCTCCGTCTCGCGTCTCCGTCAAACTTGGCTCTAACACGGCCTCTCCAGCAGGGATTCCCATGACCCCCACCTTAAATCGTGCACCTGTCCCCGCACTCGCTCCGCTGCCTTCCGATTGTATGTTTCGCCAGGTACGCCTCACCTTTTAATAAGCTCAGGACTGCCCGAGCTGCGTTTACTGTCGTCACCTCTGTTTGGTTTCCTGCTCTGGTATCTGTGATGCCACCAGGCACCGTGGCAGGGGCTCAGTAAATATTACTGAAAATGAGGTGCGGGCGTTTCTGGGCGGTGGGTGAAGCCGCCACTCACAACGCCGGCACGACGCCAGCATCCCTTCTCAGAGCGCTGGTTCGAGACCCAGCTGCTCCCCTTCCGACCCAGCTCCCTACTGATGTACCTGGGAAGGCAATGGAAGATGGCCCAAGTGCTTGGGCACCTGCCACTCTCATGGGAGACCCAGAGGAAGCTCCTGGCTCCTGGCTTAAGTCTGTCCCAGCCCTGACTCCTGCAGCCATGTGGGGGAGTGAAGCAGAGGGTAGATCTCTTTCCTTCTCTGTCTCTGTCAGTCTGCCTTTTAAATAAACAAATCTTTTTAAAACTCTAGTGTTGGATGAATGAGCAAAGCCAAGCATGGTGTGGGGTCTGAGAGGCCAGGCTCTGGGACAGACCGCTGCTGTCCAAAGGCCAGCGTCTCCACTCTCTCTCTGTGACTTGGGGCTTACTTGACCCTCAGTTTGTTCATCTCTAGAATGGGGCCACGCAGACTGGTAACTTGGCACAAACTATGGCTTATGAACTGTGTCGTGTCTGCCAAGGAGACGCTTGGGACGTGTTGGCTGCTGCTGTTTTAAAGTGTGGACTCTAACTCCGCTTCTACCCGCTCACAATAAAGATGGACGGTTCTGATTACGGGCGAATATTTTCGTATAATAGTGTTCTTCACAATGGTCTTTTCATAATAAAAAGTTGGAAGGCGTCCAAACGTCGACGGAGATGGGATTTGGTAGATGAAATACGCACTCCCTTTGAAGGAAGCCCGGACAGCCGTTACAATTCGAGTTCTCAGAGAATATTTAATGGCACGGGAGGACGTCCAGAGCAGGCCTCCGTGGGAAGTGGATGTGGCCCTTCCCCTGGGAAGTGGCTATCTGGCTGTTCTATTATTAACCCCCGAAACTGTGTCTAGTCTTTTGCATGTATTAAGTAATTCATAAAAATGCATTAAAAAGCAGGATGCAAAACTATATGACTCGAATTCGGATTTGCATATTTATACACTCTTTGTATCCCTACACATTCATAGAAAAAAAGTCACTGGGAAGGGGCGGGCCGTGGCCTCAGAGGCTAAGACAGCACTTGGGGCCCCCGCACCTCCGTCAGGGCCTGCGCTCCAGTCTCAGCTCCGCTCCCAATCCAGCTTCCTGCTCACGCGCACCCCAGGACGCGTCAGGTATCGAGGTTGGGTCCCTGCCACCCACTGGGAGACCAAAATTGACCTCCAGTTTACTGGCTTCTGCCTAGCCCAGCCCCAGCTGTTGTGAGCATTTGGGGGATGAACCAGTAGATGGGAGTGTGTGTTTCTCTCTCTCTCTAAGTAAAATAAATGAATCAGAAACTTTCCCGAGCCACGGGGACGAATTCAACCAAAATGTTCGCAGTGCGTCCTGGCAGGTGCTGAAAGATGCAGGCGTTTCTTTCTAATCCTCATTGCATTTCCCAGAAGCCTCAAAGCTTTAGGAATCGGGCAAAAGGGCGCTTTTAAGGACTGAGGTCAACCACTCCCTGGCTTGGTAACAGGTGAGCGGAGCACAGCTTCCCCGGGGCTGGGTCCGTGCGGGCAGCAGCCGGGGCAGCGGGAACTCTGGCACGCTGGGCATCTGCCACTTGTCTTCTGCCCCAACCCCGTGTTAGCTGAAACTGTAGCCAAAAGAGGCTCAGGGAGAGCAGCCCCAGCACCAGCAGTGGGAGTGGCCGTGGGAGCAGCTTCCAGCAGAAGGGGAGAGATGGGGCCATGAGGGCCTGCTTGTGGTGCAGCGGGCGACGCCAGCATCCCATATCCCAGCTGCTCCGCCTCCCGTGCAGCTCCCTGCCAAGGTGCTGGGAAGGCAGCAGCAGATGGCCCAAGTCCTTGGGCCCCTGCACCTGCGTGGGAGACCTGGATGGAGTTCCAGGCTCCTGGCTTCAGCCTGGCCGTTGCAGCACTTTGGGGAGTGAACTAGCAGCTGGAAGACCCTCTCTCTCTCTACTCTCTCTTGCCGTCTCTCTGCCTTTCAGATAAAATGAAAATAAATGAACGCTTTATCATGGCATCACGGGCAGCTGGCCGTGTAAATGGTCTCCACGGCTTTCGTGATAAATGAGTGGCAGCTGAACCACAAGCAGAAGGCGTCCCGGCGGTTTGGCCCCCGTGGGGCTCACGCACGGAGCCTGTGCCTCAGCACCCACAGCGGCCCCGGTGGAGGCAGAGGCCGCCTCCGGCTGCACAGCAGCTGTGCCAGTCCTGGGTGCCGGGCGGGGCTGGCACTATGGGGCGCCACCCTAAGCTAGGAGGGGCCAGGCTCCCCCAGACAGGGTCTGGAGTGTGGACCTGAGCCTGCCTCTTTGGGTCCCTCCTCCAGGCCACACCCCCCGGCCATCGGGGGCTCCTTCGCTGCCCGAGCTCAGCGGCATCGGCTGAGTCGCCAGATTGGCCCCACCTGCCATGACTGCATGTGGACGCCTTCTGGAGGCGAGGCCGGCTTTGGGGACATCCCAGCCCCACGGCCCCCTTCCTGCCACCCTCTGCCCCCTGCACCCATGCAAGACCCCAGCTTCCTCAAATTCCTGCAGGATCCCACTCCCCAAATTCCTCACTGCCTCCTCCTGCCTCTCCCCTCCTCCAGAAAGCCCCCTGTGATTTTTGGTCCATGCTGAATCATTGCTATAAAGAGCTGCTCCCCATGCACACCCAGGGCAGGCCTGGGAGCGTGGGGCCAAGTGAGACAGGCAGAGGGCACCCAGCCTGTTTCCCAGAGCACCCAATCGCACGACTCCCTGGCTCACTGCCTGCTGATTCACACGGGCCTGAGTCAGTTCCCTTCCCTGGGTCTCGGTTTGCCCATCTCTGCAATGGGAGCAGGAAAGAGTCTCGTTAGCTACAGCTGATCCGCCCTTGTCCAGGTGCCCGGCCGGGCTGGTGTAGGGAGAAGCTGTCTTCCTGGAGCCCACTAGCCTGAGACTCTGCCTGGCTCTCTGGCCCTTGAGGAGCTGACCCAGGGGACTTGTGACAGAGTGCATGTGTGTGTGTGTGCGTGTGTGTCCACATGTGTCAGTGTGTCTATGTGTTCCTGTATGTGTCCAAGTATATTCATGTGTGTGTCCACGTGTCCATGTGTGTCTTGTGTCCATGTGTATGTGTCCATGTGTGTCTCTGTGTGTTCATGTGTATTCACATGTGTGCCTTGTGTCCCCATGGGTCTTCACATGTCTGTGCGCATCCATGTATGTCCACGTATGTCTGCATGTTCATGTGTGCCTGGGTGTCCATGTGTGTCTGTGTCTCCATGTGTCTGTGTGCATCCATGTGTGTCCATGTGCGTCTGTATGTTCGTGTGTGTCTGTGTGTCCATGTGTGTCTGTATGTCTCTGTGTGTGTTCATGTGTGTCGGTGTGTCTCCATGTGTCTTCACATGTCTGTGCACATCTATGTATGTCCATGTGTGTCTGTATGTTCATGTGTGCCTGGATATCCATGTATGTCTGTGTGTGTCTGTGTGTCTCCATGTGTCTGTGTGCATCCATGTGTGTCCATGTGCATCTGCTTGTTCATGTGTGCCTGGGTGTCCATGTATGTCTGTGTGTGTCTGTGTGTGTCTGTGTGTCTCCATGTGTCTGTGTGCATCCATGTGTGTCCATGTGCATCTGCTTGTTCATGTGTGTCTGGGTGTCCATGTGTGTCTGTGTGTGTCCACATGTGCTTCTGTGTATCTCCATGTGTGTCTGTGTGTCTCCATGTGTGTCCAGGTGTCTCCACGTGTGTCCATGTGCATCTGTGTGTGGCTCCCAAATGGCTCAGAGTCCCCTCCTTCCTCCACAGGTCACCTCTGGGCTGCCCATCCTCTCATTGCTCCAGCCCTGCCCCAGAGGCTCAAGCCAAGCCAGTGAGGGTGGGGCGACACCCCCAACCGCAGGTCCCCTGGCAGAGCCAAGCCCTCCACTTCCTCTAGGTAGCCTGCCAGGCTCAGAGCCTCTCCAGTGATTCTGGGCCCCCGGAGGCCCTGGGCTCTCTGGGGGAGGCCCCTAAGGCTGTCCCTGTGCCCCCGCCGCGGGCTGGGCGGCCGGGGAACACCCCACGCCCTGCCCACAGGGACCTGCTTTGACTCACAGCCACAAGCAAATGGAGTGAGGATCCCCTGGCGCCCCGGCTCCCCACCCCCACCCTAGGGGCTGCTCTTCCCGCAAAATCAATCATCCTGCCACTGTGCTTGCGGGAAGTGGGGGTGGGCTGGAGGGCTCAGGGCGCGCGCTCCCCTGCGGGGTGGCGGCTGGGGTGGGGGTGACCAAGTTCATGGGCACTAGCGGGTACCCGCAGAAGCGCTCCCCAAGGACCCAAGCTCGGGACCCTTTCCCAGATGGCAGCGTGGTAGGAGTCACCGGGGGACCAGGGGTGTGGCAGATGCAGGGCCAGGGGACACAGGCCCCAGGAGAGAGGGGTGGGGGTGACCGGCTGAAGCTGTGTTAAGCGTCTCCTAGGCCACAGTGTGGACTCGGTTCATTCACTCATTCATTCATTCCTCAGGAACTGCCCCTGTCCTGCCAGACCCAGGAGGGGACCGGAGCCTGCTGGGTCCTCTGTCAGCCGGGGGACAAGGACTCGCGGGGGGTCGGGGTGGGCCGGGGTGATGAGGAAGAGCCCCAAAGATGCCTCCCCGTCCCCTGGGACGGCGACGTCCTGTCTTCTTCCGTTCCCTGACGGCGCCCCCGGGGGCTGGGGAGCAGGTGAGGAGCCGGCACCCCCACCTTCGCTCGCTGTGCGTGAAGACGATCCGTTGAGGCGTCTCCTGGGCACAGGGCTCGAGAAGGTGAAAAGAGCCCTGTGAGAGTGGGCAAGGGAGCAGCCCGCGTCATCTTCACCCCTGCTTTCCAGACGAGGAAGCCGAGGTGCACCTGTTGGAATGACGCACGAACAGCAACAGGCTTGGGCGGAGAGGGGCTCGGCGGGAGGAGCTGGGGTGGGGTGGGGGAGGACTATCTCCCAGCTGCTGTGTTTGCACGAGAGGAGCACTGCACGAGGAGTCCTGCAGCCTGGTGGAGCCCTGACTCCGGCTCTGGCTCCGGCTCCGGTACGGGTTCGCTGAGCCAAGCTGTCTCCTCCCTGGGCCTCTACTTCCCCCTCTAAAAAACGGGGTGAATCATCCCCGCCCTGCCCAGCGGGAGAGTCTCAGAAAGCAAACCAGTGTGACTGGACGAGGAAGACCTCAGCCCACATCTGCCTCCCAGGAGCAGCGCTGTGCCGAGGGGGCCGCAACCCAGCTGGACCCTGGCTTCCAGAGCCTGGCGCCTGGCCTCCTGTCCCAGCCGTGAACTGCTGGGGCCTGGAGAACAGACCGGGGAGCCCCACACCGCCTCAGTATGGGGAAGGGATGCAGAGGGGCCCTTTGTGGAGGGGGCAGCAGGCCCAGGTTGCCAATGAGAATATTAGCTGGTGTGAACTAATTTGATGGTGTAGATAAAGGCCAGGCTGCCTGGGGCCCCGAGCCCCTCCTAGCCCCTGCCACCCCCGCCCGATAACATCGAGGCTGAGCCATCCCCACTCTGGCTCCCCATTCCTGGGTGATGAAACCCCACCTCGGTTGGGCTGGCTAGCACTGCAGTTACCAAACCACTGTAATTGAGATTAATTTGGGGGCTGATTGGGTCAGCCCTCGCAGGCACCCATTAATTAGTGGGGCCCCTGGGCAGGAGGTGCTGAGCGATGCCCAAAGTGTGTGTGGCCCAGAGGAGGGGACAAGCTGGACAGAGGCCCCCGAGCCCCTGCACGCTTGCTTCTTTGTGCAGGATGGGAAGGGGCCCCCACTCTTTGACTTGGGCCCAAAAGGCAGCTGTGGGTCTCCAAGGGTTAAAGGGCTCATTATGGGATGGGGAGAGGCGGAGGGGCCGCTCACTTGCAGGCTCCTTGGACATCAAACAACTCTTGCAAAACTTCCAGATGAGTTAAGTGCAAATGAATTTGAAACAAACAATGAAGTTCCCTTCAGAGACACCTGGGCAGAAAAATGAAGGGGAAAACGCCCCAGGGCCAGTGCTTGGTTAGAGATTTTTTTTTTTCCCTGAACCCAAAACACACAGGGAAAAACAAACCCACCCGTCTACACCGGGTGCCAGAGGCAGGCAGGCAGGCGCGCCCTGACTCAGTGCCCGGCTGGCAGGGAGCTGGGCCCGCACGTGAGGCCCAGGCCCAGGCCCAGGAGCAGAGAACAGCAGTGCAGGGTCCAAGCTGCAGGTGCCCAGGACGTGGGGGGGGGGGAAGGGGGGATGATGGGCGTGGGCTCCTCTGTGTGGGCGGCTGGGAGGAGGCCAACCGGCACAGCCCAGGCCTCACCCTCGGGGTCCTTGGCACCGCCCGGTCACATGTGTGCCTCTGGCCCCCTGGGGCGGGCCCTCCTGATGGCCAGGCAGGTGACGTGTCAGACGGGGACCTGCCTGCCCCGCCTGCTCACCCGGCTTGCCCCTGGGGAACTGCCTGTGAATCTCGCAGTGGGACAAGGGCAAGTTGAGTCACCAGCATCAGCCCCCGCTTCCTCCCACTCTGGAGCCTTCTCTTCACTCCCGGGCCCCAAGGACCGGGCAGGCGGCTGGGGCCCAGCCCAGGTGACTCTAAGGAGCCCTGGACCCACCTGCTTGGCAGGTGTCCCCACTTCTGAGCAGTGCCCGCCCCGGGAGCCGGGGCACGTGACCTCTGGGGCCCTAATGGAGGAGCCGCCTCCCTGCGCATTTGCAATTCATGGCTCCAGGGAGATTGCATTAGGGCCCCGCTGTCACTCGTGATGAATGTCGCTTGTTTTCCAGAAAAAAACAGGCCCTGGATGTGCAGTGACAAGGCCGCAGGAGGCCCCCGGCCCCCCTCCGCCCCCATCCCCACGGCCTGAGGACCCGGCCATGCCAGTGTCCTCAGGAGCCTGACAGTGGCCTGGGAGCTCGGCCCCTCTCGGCGGCGCTCAGGCCTCCCACATGGAAAGAGTTCCTGCCGTCCTCCAACACTCGCCAAGGCTTTCCCAGTCCTCGGCCCCTGAAATCCTTCGCCAGCAGCTCCACTTGACAGATGAGCAAACTGAGGCTTGCGGGCAGAGCGAAGGCCAATGAAACTGTGGCCTGCAGGAGAATCAGAGCGGCCCAGGGGCCCAGGTGCAGAGAGGGCCCTGAGAGAGGGGGTCTGGGAGGCCGAGGAAGGTGGGAGGAGCTGTCTGTGGTCGCCCCCCACCCCCGGCCATCTCTGCCCCCACCTCACTCAGGCTTTGCCCTCTCCTCCCTGGCCAGAGCAGGGGTCCCAGAGCTGGCTTGGTGGCGGCAGAGGGAGTGGTTCTCTCCCATTCCACCCGACCTGGGCCCACAGCCGGCTCAGCGGTAGGTAACCCGGGGTACAGAAGTCAGCTGGGGGTCTCGGCTGGGAGTCCCTTCCTCGGGTCCCCACTCCTCAGCTTCTCAAAGGGCCAGCGTTCCAGGGGGCCTTCGGGGACAGAGACAACTGCCTAGGCCTCCCTGGTGCCCTGCTCTGGCTCAGGAGCTCACGGTGGCTCCCACTTTCCCCACATTTACCAAATTTTATTCTGTTTCATCCCCGCTCCCGCCCTTACCAACTGGGAGCCACAGCCTGGCAGAGCCTCAGACAGAGACAAATAATTCCATGCCCAAGTGTCTTGGGAGGTCCCTTCACCAGGAATAAACAACAGCTCACCTCGGGACAGACAAAGCCGGTGACTAGGCCGTGCCCTGCCCCTCGGCGCAGATGGGAAACGGGCTGCGGGCCGTGTCCTTGGCTGTGTCCGTGCCCAGAACAGCGCCTGGCACGGAGCAGGTCTCTGCTGAATGAGTGGGAATGCGTGAATGAGTGAATGGATGAATAAATGATAAGCTAGCAGCCCCTGCAGGAGGGTGGAGGCTGTGGGCCGCTGGCGGGGGTGTGGGAGGCGGGCACGGGCTCCTGCCACGCCCCCTGCTGACCTCAGGGCCGCCCGAGTGTCTGGGGCTGGGAACGGGTGGGACAGTTGGATGGGGGTCTCTGTGCAGAACCTCTCATGGGGAGAGCCCACGGCCCCCCACCCCATAGCCCCAAACCCACCAGAGGAGCGGGACGATACCTGAGTGTGGCCCCTAGGTTGGTGCGAAGGGGGCGTCCTGTTATCTCCATGACGACTGCCCGAGGCAGCTGCTGTGTCCTCCTTCCCAGACAGAAGCGAAACAAGCGCCTGGAGCCCACCGTGGCCTGGCCTCGTCCCCGCCGATGGCTACTCCTGCCACCCCACCTTTCTGGCCTCGCCAGGCAGCCCGAGTGCCACCCCCCTTGGAGCCCTCCCCTCCCAGTCCTGTTCCTGCATCTGTGTGCGATGGAAGCCCCGCCCAGAAGGCCAGGTGTCCACTCGTGCCAGCTGCCCGCCCATCTGTTCCAGGGTGGCCCCATGGGCGCTGTCTGCCCTGCACTGGGGCTTCCTTGGCAGCAAGCCAGATCCCCGGCTCTGCATCCAATTGAATGAGCGAGGCCCCGATCCCGGTCCCCAGCGTCCAGGGCCCAGACAAGTTTCCAGGACGCAAATGGGCTTCGTCCCTGGCGCTCGCCTAAACGGGCAGATGTTGGTCCTGGCTGTTGGGGAGAGGAGCAGCTGAGCCACGCTTGAGAGCATGTGGGGCCCTATGCTCGGGGCCCGCCTTGTCCCCACCCTCAACAGCACCTCCCAAGCGGAGCCTGGAGCTGGACAAGAAGCTTGGCTCTGGACCGAGCTGGGTTCAAATTACCGTGTGGCCCTGGACCAAGTGCTCCCCCATGCTGGGCATCAGTTTTCCTGTCTATAAAATGGGCACGGCAGGCCCTAGGAGGCTCTGATGAGCTGGGGGTAAAGCACCAGGCATCAGCAGGTACTTCATGTTGTGTGCACGGGGCGTGCCCTTCGGTGCTCCCAGCCAGCAGGCACCCGCCCTCCGGGTCCCCGGGCTCCCATCCGCTCCTGTCACCGAGCCATGCCCCTGTGCCACATCTCCTGCCATCTGTCGGCACCAGTTGCTACCCACCACCACCAGGTGCCCCAGGGGCCCTGCCACGGTCCACTCTGCCGACAGTGGCTCCAGCTGGCCTCCAGGCCAGATACGGGGTCTCCAGCAACCCCCCAGGTCCCCAGGGCACCCCCTCGCCCTCCCCCAGGGCTGCCCGCACCCCCCGGGGGCTCCTCAGGCAGGGCCGGGGCCCTGGGACCGGGCTGGAAGCCGCCGGGGCTCCCGGAACGCTCCCCCGCCCGCCCTGCCCGGGCCCACATCCTGCCGCAGCCCTGCGTCTATTTCATCAGGCCCAGGATGGCTTTTTAAATAAATCTAAAAAACTCCACTTCCTCCTTGGCAAGTTCATTTTAAGTCATTTTATCTCTTTCCCCCCTATATTTTTCCCAAATAATGTGATTAAGTGACTCAGCGCCGGCTGCCTCTGGCAGGCCTGGCCTCTAATTCAGTTTCTGGACGGCCACCTTTAACCCCACTCCACTCCGGCTAAGAGAACACTTAAGCGAATATTCCGCCGCTTCCTACCGAGAGAGGCTGGGGGGCGGGGGGCGGGGGAGCGAAACAAACTTTCACATAAAATTATGGTATATGGATAATTGAGAAGTTTAAAAACATGAATCTAATTGTACAGTCCCCCGGGAAAGCCATATTGAGCCACCCTATAAGAGGCCTGGAATCTCCCGATGATGATTTATTGCTAAATCCTCGTATTTTTCAATACATTATAGTTTTTAAATTGTGTTTAAATTGAGTGTAGAGGAGCAGAGGCCATTAGGAGATGCAGAAATGATGATTATATTTAAATATTCATGCATGCAGTACCTTATTATTGAATCTGAACACTAACAAAATCAATATTAAGTGCGGTTTGACATGAATTTATTTATGAATTTCGACTTTCTAAGTACTGTATTTTTTCACTCAAAAATTGTGAGTATAATGTAGTAATGATATCAAAACACGATGTCAGGGAGCATTAGCTGGGAGGTTATAAACCCCGGATTAGGGGCCCAGATTGCCCTCAAAAGTGCTGGGTATACAAAACCCAATTCTTTTTTTTTTTTTTTCCTCTCCCTGCTTCTGAATCGTGCAAATCCACATACACTCGGAGAGGGAGGGAGGGAGGGAGGGTGGGGCGGGAGCCGGGCTCAGCGGCAGTGGCAGGCGGGGCTGCCAGGCACTCAGCAGCCGCGCGAGGCTGGGGTGCAGGGGCCGGATCCCCCGCTGTGCGCCAAGCCCCAGAAGCAGCCCCTCCCGCAGGGATGGGGGGAGCACTGTGGGGTGGGGGAGGCTAAGGGCACATTGATTTCCCCCACTTTGGATTCTGAGCGCCCAGTGAAAGCTGGGGAGGCAGATGGACCCCAGGAAACCTACAGAGCCAATGAGCTGGACTGAGAGCCCTGGTGCCCAGACCCTGGGGTCTGCCATCAGACAGACCCTGGGGTCATCTCGGACAGAAAGCTGAGGTGGCCTCCTCCTGCTCCGGCCCTGGCGCGGGCCCCTCACTACCCTCTGCCCAGGAGGCTGCCTGCAGACAGAGAGGTGCCCCCCACCCCTGGCTCCGAGATGCGGGGTCTGTGGGCTGGCGAGGCAGCCAGCACTGTCACATCAGCCCACGGTGGCTTCCACGTGCAAGGAGCCCGCTAGCCGGGCCCTGTCCATAACCCCCGGGTCCCATGGAGCCCCACAGAGACAGATGCCCACAGGGATGCACAGAGCCAACAGGAACAGGGACGGTGGTCAGCCAGCCTACACCCCTTTTGCCATGTGGGAGGTAACTCGCCGATGAGGCCACCCCCCGTAGGGACGACCCTGACTCAGGTGGATGAGGCTGAGGCCACCCTGCCCTGCACTACAACCTCCCCCTGCCCGGCAATGGCCCCCGTGTGCTCAGATGGGCTCATGACCACGTCCTTAAACCCACAAGCACCCCACCTTCCTGTTCCATACAGTCCCACATACTCAACACACAGACACCCCAACATCCAATACCTGACATACATAGCAACCCCAACTCACACACTAGCACACCCAATCTCCACATGAAACCCCAACACCTATGTCAATACCCCATGGGGCCACCGCCTGCAGTGCCGGCATCCCATGTGGACACGGGTTCGAGTCCCAGATGCTCCACTTCTGATCCAGCTCTCTGCCATGGCCTGGGAAAACAGTAGAAGATGACCCAAGCCTTTGGGCCCCTGCACCCACGTGGGAGACCAGAAGAAGATCCTGGCATCAGATTGGCGCAGCTCGGGCCGTTGCAGCCATTTGGAGAGTGAACCAGCAGATGGAAGACCTCTCTCTCTCTCTCAGACTCTCTCTCTCTCTCTCTCTCTGCCTCTCTGTACCTCTGCCTTTCAAATAAATAAAAATAAATCTTTAAAAAAACACTCCAACTTATCCACAGATCCACCCTAATACACGCAGACCCATCCAAAATACACGTGGACACCCTGACATACATGCAGATACCCCAGTTTACACACAGACACCCCGACATGCACAGGGACACCCAGTATACACGTGGACATCCCGACATATGGGCAGACACATCCAACACACATGTGGACACCTGACCTACGTGCAGACACCCCAGCACGGATACACCCCCTGCTCCTAACACCCAAGTTCTCAGCCCATCCCCCCCACGGCGGCAGGTGCAGCTCCCTGACAGCAGGTGGACGCAGATGCTCTGCGGGGTCGGGGTCAAACAGTACTTAGAGGTCCGCTTTGGAATATTCATCAGCCTTCGGGGGGAAGAAAGCAACAGCCCGCACAGGAGAAGAACCCAACCCCGACCCTCCACTCTTTTCCAGTAAATCGATGTATTTTGCTATAATTTTATTAGGAATATAAAAGGAGCCTTTTCAAAAGTGCTTAGGACGCAAAAAAAAGAGGCGGGCGATGGAAACATTAGTCTGTCTGTATTAGCAATCCCATAGTCACATTTTATTGTTACTGTCAGGATGCAAAAGCTGTGCTTAAAACAAAATAATACATAATGTATTACTGAGGCATACACATCAGCGGGCCGCGAGCGGCCGGCGTTTTTATTTTAAAAAGAAGATGCAAAAAAAAAAAAGAGAGAGAGAGAGATGGAGGGACAGAGAGTGGGGGAGGGGTGTGGGCAGCCCCTGGGCATCCGACCAGCAAGCCAGGAGCCCAGGCCCCAGAGGACTGGGAGCTCAGAGCCCAGCGAGGGTGTCAACCCCTTCGCAGCTGCAGGCGAAACTTGTGTCCAAAAGTGGCCCCAGGCCCTGGGTCCTCCCAGCTCCCAGGGTCTATGGAGTTCGGGCCCTTCGTGTGCTCCCCAGGGAAGAAGGCTGGGCAGTGGCTCTCCTCCCTGCTTTGTAGATAAACACACAGGATCAGAAAGGCACAGTGGCCGACTCCAGGTAACACAGCCGAGACCAGAGTCCGGGACAGGGGACCACAGCCGAACTCAGCGCCTTTTTCTGCTGTGCTGAGCTGCCCAGGTGTGGACAGCGTTCGGGCAGGGGCCCCTGGGCGTGTGGGTCCCCAGGGTGGTGTCTCTGCTCCACCCTGGGTCCCTGGGATCCATCCTCCAACTAACAATGCCATCTCCCGAAACACAGCCCTTACTGCCTTGTGCCCGCACTCCCCTGGCATGATCCTCCCCACCCAGGAGACGTCTGTGCCCCGGCAGGGCCCTGCTCGGTCTGGCCTGGCCCTGGGCTGCCTCCTCTCCCATCCTCCGCTCTTGTCCACTCAGCGCAGGCCTACAGAGCTTCCTTCCAGTCCTCAGGCCCATCACGCTGGCTCCTCCCTTAGGGCCAGTGTACATCGCCTCCTCCAAGAAGTCCCTCTGAATCAACCCAAACAAGACCCTCCACCTTCTGTCTCTCTGCTCTGTTTTTTTTAATTTACCTGTTTATCTCCTGTTTTCCTTGAACTAGAGCATAAGTCGCAAGACAGCACGGACCTTGTTGCTTTTGTTCACTGCAAATCAACCCAGCCCCTGACTCACACACGACCTACAAGTTCCATGGGTGAATGGAGGGATGGATGGGAGGATGGACAGACGGGTGGATGAACAGATGGGTGGATGGATGTGATGACGGACAGGTGGATGGATGGATGGATGGGAGGATGGACAGATGGATGGAGGGATAGATGCATGGGAGGATGGATGGATGGATGGATGAGGATGGATGGATAATGGATGGATGGGATGGGTGGACAGATGGACGGATGGAAGGATGGATGGGAGGATGCATGGATGGATGGATGTGATGACGGACAGATGGGTGGATGAACAGATGGATGGATGAGGATGGGTGGATGGGAGGATAGATGGATGAACAGATGAACGGATGGATGGATGAGGATGGATGGATGGATGATGGATGGATGAGTGGATGGACAGCACTAATACTTGGCTGTCATTGTAGGCAGTGGCTGGAAAATGTCCAAGCACCAGGCACCTCTGGCCCTGTGCCTATCCTGTTCTCTGGCCAGAGCCCCCTGGGCAGACCCTTCTTCCCACGTCTGGGGGCTCTCTCGCTCACCAGTCGGGGCCCCCAGCCTGAGCCTGCGCACTGGAAGATGGGATCTCCCGCTTTCAGCACCATCTGGGCCCAGCAGGGCCCGCAGCATCTGGGAGGACTCCTCCCCCTCGCTGCGCTGTGTCCCAGGTTTCCCCAGCTGCTCTCCAGCACGCGAGCGTCCCTGCTCCCTCTCCCCATCCCGCTCTCCCGCCGCCCCGCCCCCATCAGGCAGCTGGGGCATCTGGGCAGAGCAGGGACTCTTCCGCTCCCTCCCTGCTCTCAGGCCCTAGCTACCGCCTCCCCCCACCCCCCATCCAGCCTCCCTCTGCAGGCTCCTCCAACAGCCCCCACACCCTCATAAGAGAGCTTGCAGGAAGCAGCAGCTGAGGCCAGAACCAGGCATATCCAGGGCTGAGTCCTGACTCTGATTCCTAGTAGCCAACTGACTGGATGCTCTGCTTCAGCTTCTCTGTGCCTCGGTTTTCTCATCTGTAAAATGGAGCCAAGAATGGTGTCTACCTCGCCTGCCTTTGTAGCGTCTGCAAGGGGAACGGAAGGGAACACATGGAAACTCTTTAGGGCAGCTCTCTTCGGGGCTGCCGTGTGTAAGGGGGTAGGAACACCAGCCAGAGCCAGAAGAAGCCACAGCTGGGCCCTCGGCCCCTCCCGAGCCCTCCTGGGGTGGCTTCCCCACTGTCTCAGGGCGCTTGGCGCCACCTAGTGGTGGGTGAGGTACCGGAGGACCTGGTCCGCACAGAGCCCTGAGGCAGGATGGAAACCAGAGGTGAGAAGCGGCCAGAAGCAGGTGCCCACCTGTGTCTCTGGACACTGCCTGGGGGCAGCCTGTGCCCCAGAGGTCACCCCCACACATACACAACCTGGAGGCCGTCCTAGGAGAATACAGCAGGGAGAAACCACTCCATGACACCCAGCTCGGGAGAGCCCCCAGCCAGTCCCACCAACCACAGCCCGAGCCCCGCATCCTGCCCAGAGAGGGAGTCCAGAAGTAAGGCCGGAAGTGGCCCCAGCCTTCTGCCCATTACACACAGACCCTGGAGACCCTGGACAGCAGGAGGCTGATGACTCTGTTCCTGGGTTGCCAAGTCCTTCCCTCGGGGCATATGTGTTGAGACCTACTATGTGCTGAGACGCTGGGGATACAAGAGGAACAAGAGGCGATGCCCACCTCGTGGGGTTTGCATGGGGGGCAGGGCAGGTGGCGGGTGGAGAGGAGAGAAGAGGGGAAGAAAAGCAAATAAATGAAATTCACATCATGCTTAAAGGGGGACAGATGGCCAAAGTGCCAAAGGACACAAAGCGGGAGGGGGAGTTGTCATGGAAACAGGGTGGCAGCGTAGCCTGGTGGTTAAGGCATCGGGCTCTGAGCTGCCAGGCTGCCCGACTCTGCTCTGGCTGTGTGACTCTGGGTGAGCTACCGAAAGTCTCTGGGCCGCTGTTTGCTGTTCCTGAAACAAGGAAGAAGAGCTGCTGTCTGGTGGGCTTCTGCCCGGGATGGGATGATGCTCAGGTTCAGGGGGGCCCTGGAGATGAGGTGGCTTTCACTGTAGCACCAGGAGCCTGTGCGTGCCGGGGCAGTGCAGGGGCTGCTTCTCCGGACCCTGGTCCACCTCCCCCCACACACACAGCAGAGGGATACCAGGGCGTGGCGATGCGCCCAGTGGTCTCAGAGCCAGAGCACAGGCTGGGCGTGTGTGCAGGGTCTGCGCATGCAAGGCCACATGTGTCCAAGGACGCCTGGCCCTGGAGGCCACGCGTGCATCAGCACATGTAATAGGCATGCGCCCGTGAGCCTGTGAGCATGATTGCGTCCCATGCGGGAGGGGGGGAGGGCTGGATTGTCAGGAGCAGGGTTGTGCACCTGCAGCTGGGCAGGGCCCCGGTAGGGGCCACGATGACCCCCAATTGCACAGGGACAGCAGTGGGGGGGAGCATCCCATCCCCAGCCTGTCAGAGCAGAGAGGGAGGGGAGCTTCCAGTGCCCTCCCGAGAGCCCCCTCCTGCCTCATGCCCTCCCCCGTAAAACAGCGGTAAAGATTCTCGGTCCTGTGTAAGTCCGACAGGAGCTGACAGCACCAGACCCCCTGACGCTTGGCCCTGGCCCCAGCAAGTCCTCACTCCCGCTGGCCTCCAGGGCGGCGCACGTGGCCCCTTTGCGCGCACCAGAAGTCTTCACGTCCTCCCAGCAATTCTGTACGGAGCTGCCTTCCTGCTGGCCCCATTCTGCAGATGAGGAGACCGAGGCTTGGGGGAGTGAACGGAGCTGCCTGGATCACACGGCCAGCGAGGAGAACAGCACTTGCTCAGGGCAGCAGCCTCCAGTCCGTGCTGGCTCCTCTGCAGCCCAACCCGCCCTGGGGGTGCTCCTGCTCCCAGCGACCCCCCCATCCTGCCCCAGGTCAATCTCCAGGGTTGGATTTTGCTGAGTGTCCTCTCCCGCCCTCTCCCCGCCCCCCCCCCCCCACCTGGCCAGACTGGGAGGCAGCTGTCCCTGCTCTGGGAGGGTCCGTGAGAAAATGAGTACCCCGGCTCCTCCTCGCTCAACACCCATTTCACAGGCGGAGAAGCTGAGACCTGGAGACCCAGGAGCCTTCGAGTCCAGAGCAGGCGAGGGTGTGGTGAGAGCTTGGGGGTGCAGGCAGGGAGGCACCCCCAGGTGCTGAGGAATAGCGGTTCGGACACTTCCGGTGCGCTCGTGGCCTGACCCCTGCAGCTCAGCGCGAGGAGAGGGAAGGGGACACACAGAGCAGCCAAACTCAGGGGAAGCAGAGGAGAACCAAAAATCTGGCTGTGGGTGGGCATGGGGGCTTCCTGGAGGAGGAGGCCTTTCCCTCTTGGTTCCCAGCCAGTTTGAGCTAAGTCCTAAAGGATCAACCGGAGACCTTCCCAGAAGACTAGAGAAGGAAGGCCATGCGAGGCTGACCAACAGTGTGGCCAAAGGCAGGGAATGTGGGAGAACACCACAGCACGCTGGGAGCGCCAACGCCCTCCGTGGAGGGAAGACGGGGGAGACCAAGTGAGATTGCCCCAGGGAGCATGGCTGCTTGACACAGCGCCTAAGGCCTTGTGGCGGCTCCAGGCTTTGCCCAGGGCACGATGGGAACGGCTTGTCCCTGATCCCTCGCCCCCAAGCACCTGCTGGGTAGACTGGAGCCTGGGGTAACAATAGCCACGCGCTGGAGCCCTCCGAACCCGCCTTCTATCTCGTGTCTGCCCATTGGCTGGGACGCAGCCCTGCCCTTCCGCGCGCTGTCTCCATGCGGCTTTGCACGGTGGCCCCAAAGGCAAGCGTCCCAAGAGCACAGGCAGAGGTGCGTGGGGTCCCACGACGGAGCCTGGGAAGTCACAGTGTGTCGCTGTTGCTGTTGCTAAGCTCCACGGGTCGAAGCGCTCACAGGGTCTGCCCAGATCCGCCGGGAGGGAACGTGGGGTCCCTGCCTCTGGCTGCCTGTCCTCTGGTCCTGGACCCACCCCCAGGCACAGGCGGGAGGGGGCGCCAGCTGCCAGCCTCCCCTGTTGGCGCTGTCACAGCCCTGTCTCTGCAGCAGGCCTGGGCTGGCTCCCAGCAGGTGGGAGCCCCACTCGGCGTCTCCTCACTGGGATCAGTGTGCAGGAAAAGAGAGGAAAAAGGAGGCTGTGCCCTAGAAGCGCCCACGCCGAGCCCCGCGGCTCCCTCTCCCTGCACGGCCCTGCATCTCAGGCCCAGGGGACCGGGCCTGGCAGTCAGCAGAGCCCTCCCCCCTCTCTGCGGCCCCGGGGCTCGCCTCGTGCTGGCACCCAGAGCCCGGCAGACTGAGCAGACCAGGAGTAAGGTCCTGGGTTTCACAGGGGGAGCACTGGGCGCTTAAGTGGCTGCTTGGAGGGTGGCACAGCAGGTTAAGCCGCCACCCACGATGCTGACACCCTCTTTGAGTGCTGGTTCACGTCCCTGCTGCTCCACTTCCGATCCAGCTCCCTCCTAACGTGCCTGGGAAAGCAGCGGAAGGTGGGGAAGTGCTTGGGCCCCTGCACCCACGTGGGAGGCACAGGTGGAAATCCGGGCTACCAGCTTTGGCCTGGCTCGGCCCTGGCTGTTGTAAGCATTTGGGGGTGAACCAGCAAATGGAAACTCTCTCTCTCTCTCTCTCTCTCTCATGTGCTCTAGTTCTCTCTCGCCCCATCCCCTTTTCAAACAAATTTTTTAAAAAAATGTTTCTGGGGCTAGCATTGTGGCACAAAGGGTTAAAGCTGGCATCCACATCAGAGCATGAGTTCGAGTCCCGGCTGCTGTGCTTCCCACCCAGCTCCCTGCTAGTGCACCTGGGAGGGCAGTGGAAGTGACCCAAGTGCCTGGGCCCCTGCACCCACGTGGGAGACCCGGATGGACTTCTGGGCTCCTGACTTTGGCCTCGAATAGCCAGGTTCTTGTGGCTATTTGAGACGTTAACCAGCCGGTGCCGCGGCTCACTAGGCTAATCCTCCGCCTTGTGGCGCCGGCACACCAGGTTCTAGTCCCGGTCGGGGTGCCGGATTCTGTCCCGCTTGCCCCTCTTCCAGGCCAGCTCTCTGCTGTGGCCAGGGAGTGCAGTGGAGGATGGCCCAAGTGCTTGGCCCCTGCACCCCATGGGAGACCAGGAGAAGCACCTGGCTCCTGGCTTCGGATCAGCGCAGTGTGCCGGCCACAGCACACACCGCGCCGGCCACGGCGGCCATTGGTGGGTGAACCAATGGCAAAGGAAGACCTTTCTCTCTGTCTCTCCCTCTCACTGTCCACTCTGCCTGTCAAAAAAAAAAAAAATAGAGAAGTTAACCAGCTGATGGATGATCTCTCTCTCTCCTCTCTCTTTCTCTCTCTCTCTCTCTCTCTCTCTGTCATTTTGCCTTTCAAATAAATAAAATAAAATAAATCTTTAAAAAATTATATCCTTACTTCCAGTGCATGGTATTTTTTGAATGGATGAGGGGGCTCTATTTTTCTCTGGATTCCTAATGCCCATCAAAATGCCTGACACCTAGTAGGTATTCAGGATTTGCTGAAATGACAGCGCACACCCCCTGGGGGCCTGCCTGGGCCAAAGGGGACATCCACGCTGGGCTGTCACCTAGATGGACCCACGGAGCCCTGGCCTTGATGGCGCAGGATGCTGTGGCCACTCTCCCCATCCCCTCCCTCTCCCTGTCCCAGAGAGCGTGGAGCAACGGGCGGGGTCAGACACCACCGCCAACCAGCCTGGAAACCGGTCCCCGCCAGCGTCCCCATGGGAAAGGCCCCCAGCCGCCCTCCGCCCTCCATCCACAGGACCCTGCTTCCTGATCGGCCGCGCCCCCGGGAGCTGTGAGGCGAGCCCAGGGAGACCAGATTCCTCCTGGCAGCTTAAAGAGTTTTGGCTCCTGGCGAGGGCACATGTAATATTTAAATGACTTCCCCTCGGCACGCCCGCAGCCTGCCTCGGCTTCCCAGGTGAATTGGTAGGTGCTGAAATGGTCTAATTTCCCACACAAGCCACGTCAAATATAATTTGGGTGCAAAGTTGGTAATTATACGTACCATCAGTCTGATGTTAAAAACACTGAAAAATTCAGCAAGAAGAGACGGCCGGAGAGACACAAGTCTGAGGCCCAGCCAGGAAGAGGCAGGCCCGGGCCCCGCCAGAGCCAAGTCTCTAATTAATAATAGCATGTTTTCAGGGACTCAAAGGACGCGGGTCCCCAACTGTCTGAAAGGCCTTTGTCTACCAATTACCGGCACGGAGGTGGGGGTGGGCGCGCGCCGGGGAGGAGGTGGGCGGGGGCACCGGAGCCTGGCGGAGAAGTTGCCCGGATCTGAGCTGGGGCTGCAGCTCACCTGCTGTTCCCCGCTCAGCAGAGGGGACCCAGCCCGGTGGGGCCAGGCCCCTGGAGAGGGGCTTGCCCTCTGGGTGAACTGTGGGGAGGGGCCGGCTTTTTTCCCAGGCAGTTCTGGAAGATTCAGAGGTTGGAAACGGTGCTCATGCCTTCCTTGCCTAAGGTGGGGCTGGGCTTTGGCAGTTTAATAAGCTCGAAGGCCGGGGACCCCGTCTTACTCGGCGGCCCCTGCGTCTCTGGCCTCTGCAATCTAGTAGGCGCTCAGTAAATAATCTGTGGGATGAGGGCATTGTGTGCAGCGAGCTGTGATTCCTCCTCACTCTTGGCCCCACACCGCCCCGAGGGAGCACACAGAGCCGTGGGGAGGTCAGGGGGACTGGGATCACAATCCCATGCTTACAAGAACTATGGCCTTGGGACTGTTAGCAAAACTCTGCCTCAGTCTTCTCATCCATAAAATGGGCGTAAGAATCGGTCTGCCTCCTAGGATCGAGGTGAGTTGTGAGTGAGAGACTCCAGGTAAAGCCCACGGGTGCTCCAGTGGGACTTCTGGAGATGGTGTTTGGAGAGACAGGGAGAGAAGGGGCAGCCTCCAGACAGGAAGCCGGAGTAAAGAAACACATTTCCAGAGGGCACCGAGGGTGTGGTGCCAACCTTCCTCCTCGTCCCCCTGAGGAATCTCCAGGGGCCAGTGCTAGGGCGCAGCGGCGGGTCAGGCTGCGGCTTCCAACGCGGGTACCCCAGAGCGGAGCCCTGGTCCCAGTCCCAGCCGCCCCGCTTCCGATCCGGCTCCCTGCTATGGCCTGGGAAAGCAGCAGAGGACGGCCGCAGTGCTTGGGCCCTGCACCCACGTGGGAGACCCGGATGGAGCTCCTGCCCCCTGCCTCCTGCCTCCTGCCCCCTGCCCCTCCCCCTGCCCCTTGCTGACTCCTCCTGCCCCCTGCCCCTCCTCCTGCCTCCTGCCCCCTCCTCCTGCCCCCTGCCCCCTCCTCCTGCCTCCTGCCCCCTGCCTCCTGCCTCCTGCCCCCTGCCTCCTGCCTCCTGCCCCTCCTCCTGCCCCCTGCCCCTCCTCCTGACTCCTGCCTCCTGCCCCCTGCCCCTCCTCCTGCCTCCTGCCTCCTGCCCCCTGCCCCCTGCTCCTGCCTCCTGCCCCTCCCCCTGCCTCATGCCCCCTGCCCCCTGCCCCTCCCCCTGCCTCCTGCCTCCTGCCCCCTGCCCCTCCTCCTGCCTCCTGCCCCCTGCCTCCTCCCCCTGCCCCCTGCCCCCTGCCTCCTGCCCCTCCCCCTGCCCCCTGCCCCTCCCCCTGCCCCCTGCCTCCTCCCCCTGCCTCCTGCCTCCTGCCCCTCCCCCTGCCTCCTGCCCCTCCTCCTGCCCCCTGCCCCTCCTCCTGCCTCCTGCCCCCTCCTCCTGCCCCTCCTCCTGCCCCCTGCCCCTGCCTCCTGCCTCCTGCCCCCTGCCCCCTGCCCCTGCCTCCTGCCTCCTGCCTCCTGCCCCTGCTCCTGCCTCCTGCCCCTGCTCCTGCCTCCTGCCCCCTCCTCCTGCCTCCTGCCTCCTGCCTCCTACCTCCTTCCCCTCCTCCTGCCCCTCCTCCTGCCCCCTCCTCCTGCCCCCTGCCCCCTGCCCCCTCTCCTGCCCCCTGCCTCCTCCCCCTGCCTCCTCCTCTTGCCCCCTGCCTCCTGCCTCCTGCCCCCTGCCCCCTCCTCCTGCCTCCTGCCCCTTGCCCCTGCCTCCTGCCTCCTGCCTCCTTCCCCTCCTCCTGCCTCCTTTCCTGCCCCCTGTCCCCTGCCCCCTGCCTCCTGCCTCCTGGCTGGCCCTGCCCTGGCCATCGGGGCTCTTTGGGGAGTGAACCAGTTCATGAAGATCTCTCTCTCTCTCCCCCTCTCTCTCTGCGTCTCTCCCTCTCTGTCACTCTGCCTTTCAAATGAAAAAAAAAATCTTTAATAACAAAAAAGTTCTTCATTAAATCCCCTCTCCTGGCTCCCCGCGAGGGCACTGCGCCGATCCAGGCTTCGTGGACTCCAGGCGGGCAAGGACAGGCCCAGGTCCAGTGACACCTGCCGGGTGGACTTGCACAGACGGGGCGGGGCCTTCACACCCCAGGCCGGGGTGTGGGGGACATCCAGGCCGGCTGCGGGGGAGCTGGCACCCTCCAATGTGAAGAGAGCAGACTGGCGAGCAGGGTCCGTTCCCCACCCACCTGCCCAGCGAGGCCCCGCGTGGGGGTCCTCGGCTCTGCACACGGCGCCTCCGGGGACTGCCATGCTGGAGGTGGTCCAGGCGCTGCCTGCGCATCAGGAGCTTCCCAAGTCCGGGGTTTGGTGTCCAACTCGCCCTGCTGACACCTGCTGGGCGTCTCCCACCGTAACTGCTTAGGGGCCACGGGGGGTCTGAGTGGGCGGGAGCCTGGGATTCTGCATTTCTAGCAAGTTCCCTGTGAAGCCAGCGCTGCTGGCCGGAGGACCAAGCTGGGAGTAGCGAGGTTCCCCGCCGGAGGTTCCTGGGAGCGCCTGCGGATCATCGGAATCACCCGCGGAACTGGAAAAACCACGACAGAGAGAGTCCCGTGCAGGCGGGGCAGGTGGGGGGGGGGGGGTCTGGTTTTCAGATGCACGTCTGAATCACTTGAGGATGCTTTGGAAAAAATACCTACGCCCGGGCCGCCTCCCCACTCAGTTAAGCCAGAATCTCCAGGTGACACCTGGACACCTGCATGTTTAAAGGCCCGCCCCCTCCCCCTCCCCCTCCCCATACCACCCCCTCCCCCTCCCCCCCCCCCCCCCCCCCGCCGGGTGAGTCCAGTGAGCGGTCAGGCCTGAGGCTGCAGGGACTCCCGAAGGGGCTCGGGAAAGGGGACTCGCCGTACGCCAGACCCAGATCTTGAGATTTTTCGCACCAGAATCAATTTGTCTTTGTAAACGTGTTTATTAATTTGACAGAGAGGGAAGAGAGTGCCTATCCACTCCCTGGCTCACTTATCAAAAGTCCTCAATGGCCGGGCTGGGCCCTGTGGAATCCGGGAGCCAGGGGCTCGATCCTGGCCTCCCACAGGCAGGGCAGGAAGCCGGGGGCTGCAGCCATCACCTGCGGTGTCCCAGTGTCCACAGCAGCAGGAAGGTGCAGTCAGGAACCGGGTGCGGCAGGGGGTCCTCCAGGCTGGGACAACCCCCCACCTCTAAGTTTCTCTTTTGCTTCTGTTTTTCTGTGACCTTTTTGAAGCACCCTCGTCCAGCTTCGAGCTGCGGCGCACGTAGTACTCGCTATCGCCAAATCCCAAAAACCCGGGCCTTGATAGCCTTCTTTAAGGGGTTCAGATTCTGTAGGCCTGGGCAGGGCCCAGGAACCAGCATTCTTAACACTGTTGTGGGGCGGGGATACCGAGGCAGGTGGGCCTCGGGCCACACGTGGGGAAGGGCTCGTCCAGCATCCTCACCGCCAACCCCGCGACACCTGCCTCTGCCCTGGGCCACTGGGCGTGGGGCGCCCACCCGGGGGAGATGAGGGAGACCTAGAGCGGCCAGCGCAGGCTGCAGCCTCCCGGCACCGTCTCCGGGGCCGAGCAGAACTCAGAGCCCAGCAGGGAAGCAGGAGCCCAGGCTCCCGAGGAGGGCAGGGTGGGACAGAGCCAGGAAACCAGACAAGAGCGCTCCTGTCTAGCCAGTTCCTCCCCCGGCTCGCTGGGCCACCCACGGGGCAAGTCCAGGCGACACCTCCTCTGCCTGCCTCCACTTCCTTACTTCTAAAATAAAGGGAATAATCTCGCCCGACCCCCGCTTGTATACGGGATTGTGTTTGTGTGTGTTTTCCTTTTAGATTGAAGCAGCAACTGCTCAAGGCAAGGAATTCAACCAGATGTGAAGCATGTTACGCGCAAATTCTCTCCCAGCGATGCCGCTGATAAGGGCTTCTCGTGTGAGGTTCCAGACGTTTTCCTTGCGTGCACAAACAGATATCTGCCACACTTCTTAAAAAATGGGATTGTTCGCAGCGCGGCCCTTTGCTGTTTTCCACCTAGAGTTGACCATAGGCGTCCTGTAGACGGCTGTAGAGATCCACCTCGTTCCACCGGAAATAGGGGTCCACCTCGTTCCACCGGAAGTCTCTAGCAAGTCCCTCGGGTGCTTTGCCCACCGTACACTGGGTCTGCGCCTCCTATCCATGGGCATTTAGGCTGGTTCCCCTTTTTAAAATATTATATGTGTGTGTATTTGTTTTTTGAAAGGCAGAGGATCACAGAGAGAGAGAGAGAGAGATCTTCCATCTGCTGGTCACTCCCCCAGACGACCGTGGCTGGGCCAGGTCAAAGCCAGGAGCCAAGAATTCCATCTAGGTGTTACAGGAACTCAAGTCCTTGGGCCATCACGCACCGCCACCCTGGCTGGGTGGGAAACGGGACCCAGCTTCTCCCATAGGGATGCGTGAACACCCTTGTACGTGCACCTTGTGAGTACTTGTCCAGGGACAGCCACGGGGACATCCTGGAGATAGTGCCGGGCCTCACCCCTGCTTTCCATCTCGTTTTACGAGAAACCGACAAGGTGGAGTCTATGAGACACGTGGACCTGTGACGACAGGGGACAAGCAGGTGACAAACAGGGCTGTCCCACAGCATGAAGGGTTTCGATTAGAAACTGATCCGCACCGCCTCCCTCACTTCCGTTCTCACCCCCAGCACGGTCGTTAAACCGCTCTGCCTCACATCACCGTCCCGGGCCTGGGCCCCCGCCCGTCCACCGCATCACTGCCTTGGCCGTGGCCGCCAGCGCCTCCAGCCCCAGCGTTCTCAAGCACACGCCATAGACCCCACTCTGGGTAAAGTGAGAAGTTCCTAAAGGGACTGGGCAAACACCCAAATGAGGAGTAGAAAACGATAAAACCCTCAGAGGGGCCACTTTGGGGCACGGCAGGTTACGCGGCTGCTTGCGGTGCCGGGATCCCATATCAGAGCCGAGGTTCAATTCCTGTCTGCTCCACTCTGGATCCAGCTCCCTGATAATGCACCTGGGAAAGTGCATTAACTGTTTTGGGGGCCCTGCTACCCACGTGAGAGACGAGGACGGAGTTCCTGGCCCAGGCCAAGATGTTGCAGCCATTCGGGGAGTGAGCCAGCAAATGGAAGGTGGATTCTCTCTCTCCCCTCTCGCTCTCTCTCTCCCTTTCAAATAAGTAAATTTTTTTAGAAAAAACTATGAAACTTCTAATAAAAATATGAGGGAAATTCCTTATGATCCTGGGTTAGCAAAGCTTTCTTAGGACTCAAAGCATAGACCACCAAAGAAAACAATGGATACATTTGACTGTATCAAGATTGAATCCTTCTGCTCCTCAAAGACACTGAGAAAGAAGACATGCCACAAATGGGGAGAAAATACTTAGAAACCCATATGCAGCCAACAGCTGGCACCCCGATGTGTAACGATGTCTCAGGGACCAGTGCTGTGGTGTAATGAGTAAAGCCGCCACCTGCAGTGCTGGCATCCCATGTGGGCACCGGTTCGAGTCCTGACTGCTCCACTTCCAATCCAGCTCTCTGCTATGGCCTGGGGAAGCAGTAGAAGATGGCCCAAGCCCTTGGGCCACTGCACCCGCGTGGGAGACCCAGAAGAAGCTCCAGGCTCCTGGCTTTGGATCGGTGCAGCTCCAGCTGTTGCAGCCATCTGGGGAGTGAACCAGCGGATGGAAGAACTCTCTCTCTGTTTCTGCCTCTCTATAACTCACCTCTCTCTCTGTGTTTCTGCCTCTCTTTACTCTGCCTTTCAAATAAATAAATAAATATTTTTTAAAAAGATGTCTTGGAGCCTGTGCTGTAGCACAGCAGGTTAAGCTGCCATCTGTAGCGCCAGCATCCCGTATGGGCGCCAGTTCAAGTCTTGGCTGCCCCACTTCTGATCCAGCTCCCTGCTAATGGCCTGGGAAAGCAGTGGAAAATGGCCCAAGTGCTGGAGCCCCTGCACCCATGTGGGAGACCCAGATGAAGCTCCTGGCTCCTGGCTTTGGATCAGCCCAGCTCCAGCCATTGTAGCCATCTGGGGAGTGAACCAGCTGATGGAAGCTCACTCTCTCTCTCTCTCCCTCTCTCCCTCTCAATCTGTAACTCTTACATTCAGATAAATAAATAAGCTTTTAAGAAAAAAAGATGTTTCAAAACTCCAGAATAAGAAAAGAAACAGCCCAAGGAAAATGTGGGCCAAACATTTAAGCAGACACTTCACCAAAGCGAGCTCTGGCTGGAAATAAGCACACGGAAAGATGCCCGCGTCATCTGAAGTTAGGAAAATAACATGTCAACCCACAACGAGATACCACGATGCACAACAAAGTTCTTCCAATAACAGAACGGTGAGCACTGGGCGCAGCTGTTAAGACACCACTTGGGGCCGGTGCCGCGGCTCACTAGGCTAATCCTCCACCTGCGGCACCGGCACCCCGGGTTCTAGTCCTGGTCGGGGTGCCGATTCTGTCCCGGTTGCTCTTCTTCCAGTCCAGCTCTCTGCTGTGGCCTGGGAGTGCAGTGGAGGATGGCCCAAGTGCTTGGGCCCTGCACCCCATGGGAGACCAGGGGAAGCACCTGGCTCCTGGCTTCAGATTGGTGCAGTGCGCCGGCTGTAGCGTCCATTTTTGGGGGTGAACCAACAGAAGGAAGACCTTTCTCTCTGTCTCTCTCACTGTCTAACTCTGCCTGTCAAAAAAAAAAAAAAAAAGAGACCACTCGGGACACCTGTATCCCATGTTGGAGTGCCTGGGCTGGAGTCCCAGCCCCGCTCCCAAGTCCAGCTCCCTGCTAGCGTGCACCCAAGGCAGCAGCAGAGGATGGCTCCTAGCTTCAGCTTGGCCTCAGCTGCTGTGGGCATCTGGGGAGTGAGCCAGGGACAGGAGATTTCTGTATATATGCGTAGCTCTAAATTTAAAAAAAGTACAAAATTCTTGACAATACCAAACGCTGGCAAGAATGCGAAGCATGCAACACTGACTGGAAATCTTGCTATTGCTGGTGGGAATGCAAAATGGGGCAGCTTCACAATGCTTGCTCATAAAGGTAAATGCAACCTAACCTACAGTGTACGAGTCCTACTCCTGGGTACTTACCCAAGACAATAGTTGCATGTGTATTTGTGGACTGTACCATAACAAAATACCTAAGAAGAGCTACATATGAAGGAAGGAGGCTGATGGGCCCATGGTTGTGGAGGTTCACAGTCTAAGGTTCACCAGGCCCCCTTGGTGTGGCCAACTGCTGGGGCAAGAGGGTAGCAATGGTGGTGCATGTGCAGAGGGAGGGTCACAGGACAAGGGAAGAAGCCGGAGAGCAAGGCCTAACTTGACCTTGATAATCAATGTTCCCGTGAGAACGACCTTCCAAGGCCACGCACCCCAGGACCTAAGAACCTCCCAGGAGGCCCAGAGTTTGAGTTCAGGACTCGTGTCCTACTCAAGCCATAGCAACCCGTCTTTGGTGATTCCTTCTAAGAATTTTGTTTAAAGATTTATTTATTTATTTGAAAGGCAGAGTTACAGAGCGGCAGAGGCAGAGAGAGAGGTCTTCCATCCGCTGGCTCACCTCCCAGATGGCCGCAACGGCCAGGGCTGGACCTATCCCAAGCCAGAAGCCAGGAGCCAGGAGCTTCTTCTGGGTCTCCCATGCAAGTGCAGGGACCCAAGCACTTGGGCCATCTTCTGCTGCTTTCTCAGGCCACAGCAGAGAGCTGGATCAGAAGTAGGACAGCCAGGTCTTGAACCAGTGCCCATAGGGATGCTGGCACTGCAGGCGGCGGCTTTACCTACTACACCATGGATAACTTTCAAAAGAATTGTGCTTACGCTGTTCAAGAAGCCAGGCTCAGATGGCAACATGACATTTCCAATAAGGGCAAAGTGACGGGGACAGAAATGAGCAGAGGGGCTGCCCTGGCCAGGTGTGAAGGAGTCGACAGTGCCACCAGGGTGCTGGTCGTGTTTACCAGGCCGCACAGCACAGGGAAGGGCTCTGGTAGGAGTATGCCTACACTTATATATGAGGGCACTTCCCAGAAGATAAATTTGGGAGGGCAGCCTTGTGGCATAGCGGGTAAAGCCACCGCCTGAGACATTGGAATCCCAAATGGGCATCAGTTCATGACCCAGCTGCTCCACTTCTGATCCAGCTCCCTGCTAATGGCTTAGGAAAAGCAGCAGATGACCCAAGTGCTTGGGCCCCTGCACCCCCATGGGAGACCTCGATGAAACTCCAGGCTCCTGGCTTCTTCCTGGCCCAGCCCTGGCCATTGTAGCCATCTTGGGAGTGAACCAGCATATGGAAGATCTCTCTGTCTCTGTCTCTCTCTCTCTCAAATGAATAAATAGATGTCTTTTTTTTTAAAGATAAATTTGGGGCAGGCACTGTGGCTTACAGGTTCAAGCCACCACTTGGGACAGCCACATCCCATGTCCGAGTGCCAGTTCAAGTCCAAGTTGCTCCACTTCTAGTCCAGCTTCCTGCTAATGCTCGTGGGATACAGAAGGTGGTGGCCCAAGTACCTGCGTCCCTGCCACCCCCGTGAGAGATCTGGATGGAGTTCCTGGTCCTGGCTTTGGCCTGGTCCAGTTCCAATTGTTGCAGCCATTTGGGGAGTGAACCAGCAGATTGCAGATTCTCTCTCTCTCTCTCCCCCTCTCCCTCTCCCTCTTTCTCTGCCTTTCAAATAAATCTTTTTTAAAAGATGAATTTATTTTGGTTCAAAAATTTTGAAATCCATGCACAGTTTTTTCATACGGTGCATGCTGGAGGCATCTCCTAGGTGCCTGTGTACACACACACGGAAGACCTCCCGTAGTGCCTGTGTACACACACACGGAAGACCTCCCGTAGTGCCTGTGTACACACACACACACATGGAAGACCTCCCGTAGTGCCTGTGTACACACACACACACACACGGAAGACCTCCCGTAGTGCCTGTGTACACACACACGGAAGACCTCCCGTAGTGCCTGTGTACACACACACGGAAGACCTCCCGTAGTGCCTGTGTACACACACACACACATGGAAGACCTCCCGTAGTGCCTGTGTACACACACACACACACACGGAAGACCTCCCGTAGTGCCTGTGTACACACACACGGAAGACCTCCCGTAGTGCCTGTGTACACACACACGGAAGACCTCCCGTAGTGCCTGTGTACACACACACGGAAGACCTCCCGTAGTGCCTGTGTACACACACACGGAAGACCTCCCGTAGGTGCCTGTGTACACACACACATGGAAGACCTCCCGTAGTGCCTGTGTACACACACACATGGAAGACCTCCTGTAGTGCCTGTGTACACACACACATGGAAGACCTCCGGTAGTGCCTGTGTACACACACACGGAAGACCTCCGTAGTGCCTGTGTACACACACACACACACGGAAGACCTCCCGTAGTGCCTGTGTACACACACACACGGAAGACCTCCGGTAGTGCCTGTGTACACACACACACACAGAAGACCTCCTGTAGTGCCTGTGTACACACACACACACACGGAAGACCTCCCGTAGTGCCTGTGTACACACACACAGAAGACCTCCCGTAGTGCCTGTGTACACACACACGGAAGACCTCCCGTAGTGCCTGTGTACACACACACACACACACGGAAGACCTCCCGTAGTGCCTGTGTACACACACACACACACACGGAAGACCTCCCGTAGTGCCTGTGCACACACACACACAGAAGACCTCCCGTAGTGCCTGTGCACACACACACACAGAAGACCTCCCGTAGTGCCTGTGTACACACACACGATAGACCTCCCGTAGTGCCTGTGTACACACACACATGGAAGACCTCCTGTAGGTGCCTGTGTACACACACAAAGACCTCCCGTAGTGCCTGTGTACACACACACACACACAGAAGACCTCCCGTAGTGCCTGTGTACACACACACATGGAAGACCTCCTGTAGTGCCTGTGTACACACACACATGGAAGACCTCCCGTAGTGCCTGTGTACACACACACACACAGAAGACCTCCCGTAGTGCCTGTGTACACACACACACACAGAAGACCTCCCGTAGTGCCTGTGTACACACACACACACACGGAAGACCTCCCGTAGTGCCTGTGTACACACACACACGGAAGACCTCCCGTAGTGCCTGTGTACACACACACACGGAAGACCTCCCGTAGTGCCTGTGTACACACACACGGAAGACCTCCCATAGTGCCTGTGTACACACACGGTAGACCTCCCGTAGTGCCTGTGTACACACACACAGAAGACCTCCCGTAGGTGCCTGTGTACACACACACAAAGACCTCCCGTAGTGCCTGTGTACACACACACACACACGGAAGACCTCCCGTAGTGCCTGTGTACACACACACACGGTAGACCTCCCGTAGTGCCTGTGTACACACACACGGAAGACCTCCCGTAGGTGCCTGTGTACACACACACAAAGACCTCCCGTAGTGCCTGTGTACACACACACACACAGAAGACCTCCCGTAGTGCCTGTGTACACACACGGTAGACCTCCCGTAGTGCCTGTGCACACACACACACACACGGAAGACCTCCCGTAGTGCCTGTGTACACACACACAGAAGACCTCCCGTAGTGCCTGTGTACACACACACACGGAAGACCTCCCGTAGTGCCTGTGTACACACACACGGAAGACCTCCCGTAGTGCCTGTGTACACACACACGGAAGACCTCCCGTAGGTGCCTGTGTACACACACACAAAGACCTCCCGTAGTGCCTGTGTACACACACACACACATGGAAGACCTCCCGTAGTGCCTGTGTACACACACACACGGTAGACCTCCCGTAGGTGCCTGTGTACACACACACAGAAGACCTCCCGTAGGTGCCTGTGTGCACACACATGAGATCATTATGCTATGTCTTTAATAACAGGTGCATGGCACACATCTGTATTGCAGTGGCGGGCACATCACACAATTAGCACTTTAATGTGCGCGAGTCAGTGGCACTCAGCGCATTCACAACGCTGTGCAAACATCGCCCCATCTGCTTCCTAACTTCTTCATCCGCTGAGGGAAAGCCCACACCCCACGGAGGAACCGCTCCCCACTCCCCGGTCCCCTGTGCCCTGACCGCAGCCATGCCGCGCCCCATCTCCACGGACTTGCACATCCGGCTGTTCCCATAACCGGGAGTGAACGTTCGTGGACGGCTCCTTTTGCCTGGCAGAACGTCTGCACGGCTCATCCAAGCCGAGGCACCTGTCACCAGTTCACTCCTTCTCAGGCTGAGCGCAAGTCCGCTGTGTGGACACCCCACAGGTCGCTAACCCACTCGAACACTGATGGGCATCTGGGTCAATCCCCGCCTCCGCCCCCTCCCCAGATCGCTGCCGCAAACGCCCACTGCATGGCTTCCCTGCAGACTGCCCGCCTTGCTTCTCTCGGGCACACATGTAAGCGGGGTGGGGGGGTGCTGCGTCACATGGTGACTCCTTGTTTAACTTTTTGAAAGACCACCAAACTGTTTTCCATACCAAGAGATGATGGTTCCTACTTCTCCACGTCCTTGTCAACACTTATATATGCCGTGTTTAAAACTGCAGCCATGGGGCCGGCACTGTGGTGCAGTGGGTTAAAGCCCTGGCCTGAAGCGCCAGCATCCCATATGGGCACCTGTTCTAGTCCCAGCTGCTCCACTTCCGATCCAGCTCTCTGTATGGCCCGGGAAAGCATTGGAAGATGGCCCAAGTCCTTGGGACCCCGCACCCAACTGGGCGACCCAGAAGAGGCTCCTAGCTCCTTGCTTCAGTTCAGTTCAACTCTGGCCATTGCAGTCATTTGGGGAGTGAACCAATGGATAGAGGACTTCTCTCTCTCTCTCTCTCTGGCTCTGCCTCTCTCTGGAACTTTGTCTTTCAAATAAATAAAATAAATCTTTTTTTTTTTAAAAATTGCAGCCACTGGGGCCTGCTCAGTGGCATAACAGATTAAACCTCTTTCTGTAGTGCTGGCATCCCCTGTGGGCACTGGTTCTAGCCCCGGCTGCTCCACCTCTGACCCAGCTCCCTGCTGATGACCTGGGAGAGCACCTGGAGGAAGCTCCTGGCTCCTGGCTTCAGATCAGCCCAGCTCCAGCTCTTGCAGACATTTGGGAAGTGAACCAGCAGACAGGAGACCTCTCTCTCTCTGTGTGTGTAGCTTTACCTCTCAAGTAAAAATAAATAAATCTTTTTTAAAAATTACAGCCATTTTGGTGAGCATGAAGTATTTCACTGTGATTTTTTTTTAAAAGATTATTTAATCCTCCGCCTTGCGGCGCCAGCACACCGGGTTCTAGTCTCGGCCGGGGCGCCGGATTCTGTCCCGGTTGCCCCTCTTCCAGGCTAGCTCTCTGCTGTGGCCAGGGAGTGCAGTGGAGGATGGCCCAAGTGCTTGGGCCCTGCACCCCATGGGAGACCAGGATAAGCACCTGGCTCCTGCCATCGGATCAGCGCGGTGCGCCAGCCACAGTGCGCCGGCCGCGGCAGCCATTGGAGGGTGAACCAACGGCAAAGGAAGACCTTTCTCTCTCTCTCTCTCTCTCACTGTCCACTCTGCCTGTGAAAGAAAGAAAGAAAGAAAGAAAGAAAGAAAGAAAGAAAGAAAGAAAGAAAGAAGGAAGGAAGGAAGGAAGGAAGGAAGGAAGGAAGGAAGGAAGGAAGGGAAGAAAGAAAGAAAGTCAAGGTTACAGACAGAAAAGGAGAGACAGAGAGAGAAAGAGAGACATCTTCCATCCCCTGGTTCACTCCCCAAACGGCCGCAACTGCCAGGGCTGGGGAGGTGGAAGCCAGGATCCAGGAGTTCTTCTGGGTCTCCCATGTGGGTTCAGGGGTCCAAGCAGTTGGACCTTCTTCTACTGCTTTCCCAGGCCATAAGCAGGGGGCTGGGTTGGAAGCGGAGCAGCCAGGACTCGAACTGGCACCCATATGGGATGCTGTGTCACAGCTGGCTCCTCCCTGTGAATTTGATTTGTGTTTCCTTAATGTAATGATGTTGAGTATCTCTTCAAGTCCTTGCTGACCATTTGTAGATCTTCTTTGGGGAAACGCCCATTCAGTTCTTTTGCCCATATTTAAATAGGGTGGTGTGTCTTTTTGTTTTTGAATTGCAAGAGTTCGTTAGATATTCTGGATATTAAACCCTTATAAGATGCGCACTTTGCAAATATTTTCTTGCATTTGGTAGCTTAATCTTTCATATTCTTGATAATGCCCTCTGACACACAAAACTTTTAATCTGATGAGCTCTAATTTATCTCTTTTTAATTTCTTATTCTTATTTGCTGTCAAATCTAAGAATCCATTGCCAAAACGGAGGTCATAATAATTTACTTATTATCATGAGATTTTCTTACAATACTTTAATGCTGTTGCCCTAGCGTTGAGGCCATGGATCCGTTTCTATCCAGTTTTTGCTTAGGGAGGGAGGCAGAAGCTCACACGCACTCTCTCGCCCGTGGTGGTCCAGCGGCCCCAGCGCCATTTGTGAGGGGATCGGTGTCCCCGCATTGGCTGTCGGGCACCTTCATGGGAAATCACTCGCTGTCCATGGAGCCGGCTGATCCGAAGCCAGAAGCCGCGAGCTTCTTCCACGTCTCCACTCAGGAGGCTCTCAGTTCCTTGCCTTTGGTTTCTCGTCTGTCCCTATGCCGGTTCCACACTCTTTGCATCACTGTCACTTGTGAGCTGGATCGTGTGTCCCATCCCCCGCCCCCACCGCCCCGAGCACCCACGGGGCAGCAACTCTGAACACGGCTGTGTGTGGACATACAGTCTTCCGGGGAGGATTAGGTTAAAATGAAGTCACCGCACACAGGGTCCTTACAAAGAGAGCGAATTAAGCTGCCACCTGCCATGCCAGCATCCCACACAGGAATGCCCAGAGGTTTGAGTCTCGGCTGCTCCATTTCCGATCCAGCTCCCTGCTAATGCGCCTGGGAAAGCAGCAGAGGTGGCCCAAATGCTTGGGCCCCTCCTCCGACATGGGAGACCCGGATGAAGCTCCTGGCTCCTGGCTTCAGATCCGCGCAGCTTCAGCCGTTGCGGCCATCTGAGGAGTGAACCATCAGATGGAAGACCTCTCTCTCTCTCTCACTCTCTCTCTCTCTCTGCCTCTCCTTCTCTCTGTGTGTATAACACTGACTTTCAAATAAATAAATAAATCTTTAAAAAATAAATGAATAAATAAATAAATCTTAAAAAGAACAGCTTTTGTATTTCTGCCCCAAAAGTCGATCGGAATTAAAAAAAATTTTAAATATATTTGAGAAGCAAGAGACAGAGAGAAAAAGAGAAAGAGGGGCGGCAGACCAAGACCAACAGGGAACCCCCATCTTCCGGTGCACTCCCCAGCGCTCACAGCAGCTGGAGCTGTCAGTGCCGGAGACGAGAACTAAGAACGCACTCCAGGGGCCCAATGACCTGAGCCATCACTGCTGCCTCCCGGGGTCTGCAGCCGTGGGAAGCCGGGGTGAGGAAGGGAGCCCACGTGGGACACGGGCATCTTTGCACTTGCCTCCCGCTCCTGTGGCCGTGGAATCTTGACGGGGGTTGCACTGAATCTGTAGGTTGCTTGGGGGGGATCAGCCCTGCTCACGGCGTTCATTTCCCACTCGATGGGCGTGGGCGGCCTCTCTGCCTCACTAACGCGTTACTGCTTTTCTCAGCGTTTTGTACTTGTCAGGGTTTCGTGTCCCTGCCTAAGTGTTTGGTTGTCTGGTGCTAATGTAAGTGGGATTTTCTGTATTTTCTTCTTAAGCTGTTCCTTGCAGGTAACTAGAAATGCAAATGATTTTTTTTTTTTGACAGTCAGAGTAGACAGTGAGAGAGAGAGACAGAGAGAAAGGTCTTCCTTTGCTGTTGGTTCACCCTCCAATGGCCGCACCGCGCTGATCCGATGGCAGGAGCCAGGTACTTATCCTGGTCTCCCATGGGGTGCAGGGCCCAAGGACTTGGGCCATCCTCCACTGTACTCCCTGGCCACAGCAGAGAGCTGGCCTGGAAGAGGGGCAACCGGGACAGAATCCGGCGCCCCGACCGGGACTAGAACCCGGTGTGCCGGTGCCACAAGGTGGAGGATTAGCCTAGTGAGCCGCGGTGCCGGCCAACTAGAAATGCAAATGATTTTTAAAAATTAATTAGTTTAGAGGCTGGCACTGTGGCACAGCAAGTTAATGCGGGCACCCCATATGGGCGCTGGTTCAGGATCCAGCTGCTCCACTTCCAATCTAGCTCTCTGCTATGGCCTGGGAAAGCAGTGGAGGATGGCCAAAGTCCTTGGGCCCCTGCACCCACGTGGGAGACCTGGAAGAAGCTCCTAGCTCCTGGCTTCAGATCGGCATAACTCCAGCTGTTGCGGCCAATTGGGGAGTGAACCATTAGATGGAAGACCTCTCTCTCCCTCTGCCTCTCCTCTCTGTGTAACTCTGACCTTCAAATAAATAAATAAATCTTTAAAAATTAATTAGTTTATTTATTTGAAAGTTTCAGAGAGAGTGAGAGAGTCTTCCATCCACTGGTTCACTCCCCAAATGGCTACAACAGCTAAGGCTGGGCCAGGACGAAGCCAGGAGCCAGGATGTGGGTGGCACAGACCTAAATAGTTGGGCCATCCTTGGCTGCTTTTCCCAGGTCATGAGCAGGGAGCTGGATCGGAAACAGGGCAGCTGGGACTCGAACCGGCTATGCCACGATGCCAGCCCCTACGACTGATCCTTGTGCATTGATCTTGTCCCCTGCAGCTTTGCTGAATGTACAGCACACATTTTACAAATACTAAAATAAGAAAGTTCTTATCAACAGAGACTCCTGGCCAAAAGTTCATTGCAGGGACTCCCCCAAAGGCCCATCAGTTCTCCGGGGCACAGCGACAGTTGATGCCCCGAGAATCTTAGTTTCCTTTGCCTCAGAAATCCTTGCCCTGCTGTCTCCACCAACCCTGGAGTGCTTATTTTTAATTTCCACTTTTATTTGAAAGGAAGAGGGAGAAAGAGAGAGACATCTTCCATCCTCTGTCTCACTCCTCAAATGCCCACAACAGCGAGGGCTGGGCCACACGAGGGAACTCCATCCATTCCCCTCCTGTGAGGGGCAGGGATCCAATTGCTGCCTCCCCAGCTGTGGCTGTGTGTTACAAGCAGCCGGCCTGGAAGCGGCAGGGGGACTCGAGCCAGGCACTCCCACAGGGCATGTGGGCGACCCAACACCGTCTGCACCTGCTGAGCAAATGCCCCTTCCTGAACTGTCTCATTGTGACCCTCGCCCAACCCGAACCAAACTCCGGCCCGGAAGGACCCTCTGCGAGCCAAGCTTCCAATTCTCAGTAAATCCTGACTTCGCCCCTCCACTGCGAGACAGACAGAGCTCTGTCCACGGTGCTGCTCCCCGGGCCGGGGTCGCCAGCAAGCTCTGCCGTGTCTCTAGTCAAGAGGCAGAACATCAGAGAGGGCGAGAGCCGGGAGGAGGCCTTCCATCCACTGGTTCTCTCCCCACATGGCTGCAGCACCCAGATCTGAGCCAGGTGGAAGCCAGAAGCCGGGCACTCCCTCCTGGTCACCCAAGCACTTGGGCCACCCTCTGCTGTTTTCCCAGGCTCATTAGCAGGGCGCGAGATCGGAAGTGGAGCAGCTGGGCCTCGAACCAGAGTTCTGATGTGTGGTGGCGGCGACAGAAGCAGCAGCCTAACCCACTGCGCCACACCCCCAACCCTTCAGCTTTGTCCCGTCTACGGGTTATACTGGTGCTATCTGAGGGCTCGCATTTGACAAGAGTGAGACAAAGAGTAAACAACAAAGACGTATGTCAGAATTTCATTAGTTCATCGGCGAGGTGAGTGACTTCTTTGCTGAATCAGGGTTTTTAGATACTGGAAGAACGGCTCCTTCATTTTTTCCTGCTATCATAATGTGAAGGTCTCGGGTACGACATTCTTTGGAGTTTAATCTGCATTATCTGCCTTTTTCCGTCACTTGCTTATGTCTAGAGCATCAGCAATGCCATAAATCAAACCCCGAGCTGTAGCATTTGCCCGTTTCTCCGGTGCAACGCTGCTCCCGTGACCAAGTTCAAGTTGTTGGCGGCTGAGATCACTGGCTCGGAGAATGAGGCCGCTGTTGGACAGCACGGCCCGCTCAGCGCGGCAGAGGCAAGTCAGCTCACACGCTGGAGCCCACGGCAACACGAGCAGGACGAGAAGGGAGTGACGAGAGTGTTTGTCACCTTTGTCTTGAATCCAGTGGTTATTTGGTGTAATTTAATATTGAGTGATGGCCGTCGTCTAACCACCAGCTTGCAAAGTGCCTGGAAATTTAACAACCGACTCAAGCAGTGACAGCAGCCTGCTCTGGTGTCATTCTCCTTGGGTTTGGCTACAGAGCAGCTTTTTTTTTTTTTTTGGGGGGGGGGGACAGGCAGAGTTAGACAGTGAGAGAGAGAGACAGAGAGAGAAAGGTCTTCCTTCTGTTGGTTCACCCCCCAAATGGCTGCCACGGCCGGTGCTGTGCTGATCTGAAGGCAGGAGCCAGGTGCTTCCTCCTGGTCTCCCATGTGGGTGCAGGGCCCAAGCACTTGGGCCATCCTCCACTGTATTCCTGGGACACAGCAGAGAGCTGGCCTGGAAGAGGAGCAACCGGGACAGAACCGGCGCCCTGAGTGGGACTAGAACCCGGGGTGCCGGCGCTGCAGACAGAGGATTAGCCTAGTGAGCCACGGCACCGGCAGAGCAGCTCTTGACTGTCCCTCCTCCGCGTGCCACCATGCCCTTCGGCATGGAGCCTGCACAGAGCCTCTTCCGAGCTGGGATCCTGTGTCTGCGCCCGATGAGTGCAGCCAGCTCACAGGGAGACCCGAGCTGCAAGAGGGGCTGGAAGGTGCATTTCTGAGTTCCACCGTGGGGCCGTGGGGCGCACAGGGTGGGAGATGCCGTAGCGCTAAGAGCGCTCACAGCGTGCTGGGTGACCCTGGGAGTGTGCATTGCTGAGCCTGGAGGCCCTTGCGGAGCGGAGACAGGAGATGACCACCGCGTGCCTTCTAGGGATACCCAACGCACCTGACCTTGACCCGCCATTCCGGGAAGGAAGCTGGGCAGGGTCCCCGGCTGAGGACGGAGGAAGTGGCCGCATCGCTGCTTCTCGTCCGAAAGACTGGAAGAAGCCACGTGCAGAGCCCTCGGAAGGCAGAAGGCCGGCGCCATGCGGTGCGGCCACTGGGACGGCCGGGCAGGGAGACCGAACCGAGCCGCGGGGCCGGGCGTGCGAGTCGCCTTCGGCCTTGGAGGATGCGCGTCTCCCTCTACCCACGCCGGGCGGCACCTGCGGACGCCTTTCCGGGAGGTCTGGGCGGGAAGGCTGGCGCACGCCACGTGGGGACGGCCCCTGGGGACATCACATCGCAGGAGAGAGGCCGGTCTCTGCGGGGCAGCTGTGGCGTGACCCCTGATGCGGGGCTTCCCCGAGACAGAAGGGGAGGGGTGCGGTGGGGGCCAGGGGCGGGGGGGGGCAGGACTGGGGGTTTGCCGGGCAAGTTCTGCAGGTGGCGGGGGCGGCCGCCCCGCAGTGGGAATGCGCTTCTTGCCCCCGCACGTTGGAGGTGATAAATGTCACGTGTTTACTGTCGAACAGACCCAACAGCGGCCGCCCTGGGCAGGGGAGAGGGCACGGCGCAGAGGGAGGGGCCTGTCTCGTTGTACGCCCTACACCTCAGGGCCAGGTTTGCCAGGTTTGCCGCGTGCACTTTTGAGTGACCTGCATGAGTTTTTTTAAAAAAGATTTATTCATCTATTTGAAAGGCAGAGTTACGGGGGAGAGAAGGAGAGACACAGAGAGAGGTCTTGCATCCACTGGTTCACTCCCCAGATGGCCACAATGGCTGAGCCGGGCCAGGCTGAAACCAGGAGCCAGGAGCTTCCTGCGGGTGGCAGGACACAAGCACGGGGGCCGTCCTCTGCTGCTTTCTCGGCCATTAGCAGGGGCTGGATCGGGAGAGGAGCAGCTGCGACTCGAACCAGTGCTGATATGGGATGCTGGTAGCTGCTTAACCCGCTGAGCCCCAACCTTGGCCCCGACCCGCCAGCATTTCCCTGGGTCCACCCAAGCCAGTGCCTGGCATCCATATGGGCGCCACCGGTATCCCATATCGGCACTGGTTTGAGTCCTGGTTGCTCTTCTTCCAATCCAGCTCTCTGCTAATGCACCTGGGAGAGCAGGAGAAGATGGCCCAGGTGCTTGGGCCCCTGCACCCACGTGGGAGATCCAGAAGAAGCTCCTGGCTCCTGGCTTCAGATCCGCCCAGCTCTGGCCATTGCAGCCATTTGGGGAATGAACCAGTGGATAAATGATCTTTCTCTGTCTCTCCCTCTCTCTGTAACTCTGTCTCTCAAATAAATAAAATATTAAAAAAAAACCCAAAGTGGCCCTAGGAGTAGCATTAGAAGGTGCACACAAAGGAGGGGCTGGGGCTGGGCCACAGACCCCATCCCAGTATTCCCAGAGCAAGTGCAGTGGGTACAGTGGGGAGGGCCACGGGCCCCTGGAAAAGGGAGTTGTCACCCACTGTAATAAACACTAGGAGTTCTGAGGACCCAGGGCCAGTGCCTGATCCAGCTTGAGGATCCAGGAGGGCTTCCTGGAAGAAGTGGCAAGCGAAGGAGCGTGGAGTGTGAGTCAGGAGCCTGAACAGCAGCAGGAAACCAGGACGACCCACAGTGGACCCTCAGTGTCCCCAGAGCTGCGGGCCGAGGCCTGGCGGGCCAGGCTGAGGGCTGCTCCCACCACCACTGCCTCTCTAACACAGTGCTTCTGCCCAGCCCCCTCCCAGACACTGGGGGGCCCCTTGGGAGCAGTTATGCAAATCACCTGCTGGGTGTGGCTCTGGGCCCCTGACTGGCGGCTGCAGAAGCTCCTGCCTCCAGGGAAGAGAGAGCCACCCCCCCACCCCGCGAGGGCCCCCGACCCTGTGCACATCTGGTTCCCATTGGGTCCGTTTGGTTCCAATCATCCCACTTCCTGCTACCGACTTTGGGCGCCCCGGCCTCCCCCCAGCTGTGGGGACAGCCTCAGCCCCTCCCGCAGCCCCCAGAGAGACCTGCAGAGGGGAGAACTCCAGCAGCCTTGGGGGCTCCCCGTGGCCCCCACATGAGTTCAATCCTCATCCGCTGCCCGCTAAGCTGTCCCCAGACCTTTCCTCTGCCCCCCTCCCCCCAGCTTGGGGTGCCCTGGGCTTCTGCAGAGCACCCCACAGCCTTCCAGGGGCCGCTCCCTGGGCCTGGTCCCTTCACCTCCTGGTGGCGGGGGCCCTGCTGTGTGTCAGGCACCTGCTGGGCTCCTCTGTGTCTGCCCAAAAGGTGCAGGAGCAGGAGGCAGTGAGGCATGGGTGCCGGGGTGGGGCAGAGAGAAGGTCCCAGAGCTGCTTCCGGTGGCCACAGGACAGCAGGGACGGAGCTGGGGTGGGGTGGCAGGGCCTCAGGACGATAGACAGCAGGACGGGAGGGAAGACCGGGACTCAGCAGGGACGCCAGGCACCCGCCCAGGCGGGCCCAGGACAATGATTTGGGGAGAAGGTTCCTTCCGCTCCCGCCTCCGTCGGCCAGGGTGCAGCTCTCCCTGCAGCGCAGGGCGGGGCCTCCACCCCTCCCAGGCCTCAGCCCCACCGCACCTGTCCCTCGCCGTGCCTAATTGCTCACGCGAGCCTGGAGGTCCCGCGTGGGTGAAGCGTAGCAGCTCCTCTACTCCTCGAAGCAACTCCTGGAGGGGTGGGCGTTGGGGCACAGTGGCTTAAACCGCGGCCGGGGACGCCGGCTCCCAAATCCGAGTGCCGGTTCAAGTCCTTGCTCTTCTGGGGGGTGCACCTTCCTGCCAGTGTGCGGGGAGGCAGCAGGTGGTGGTCCAAGTGCCACGTGAGAGATCTGGATGGAGTTCCAGCCTTTGGCCTGGCCCCACCTTGGATAGTACAGACATTGGGGTGGGGGGGGGGTAAACCAGTGGATGGAAGACCCCTCTCTGTTTCTGTCTCTCTCCACCTTTCAAATACATAAAAATAAATAAAGAATGATAATCGCTGCTATCCTCACCCCATTTCTTAGATGAGAAGACTGAGGCATAAAGAGCTTAAATAACTGACCAGAGACCACTCAACTGGTAGGTAGTGAAGCTGGCAGCGGGACCCAGGAGCCTCCTAACACCCCTAGTCCTGCTGAGTCTCCGATCCCGCCACACCTCTCCCACGACTGGATGAGACTCGAGACTGGGTTTCCCCTGAGACACTGGGTATCTGTGCGACTCCCCCAGGGACAAGGACAGGCAGTGGATCACGCGGTCATTCAGCTCACAGATTTTTCACTGAGCACCACCTGGGAGCCCTGTGCCAAAACCCCTCCCGGCCTCAGGCCCTCCTCTGTCTGGGGGTGCAACGGAGGAGGAGTAAGACACGCGCGTCCTTTGCACTTTCCTCGCCACCACGTTTGCAAAGCACCAGGTGAAACCCAGGAGTGGCGCGTTTCTAACCTCGCAGCGCCAAAACACTGCCTCGGCGCGGGACCCCTGGGAAAAGCTCTACCTGGCTCACCCCGAGGGTGACCCGGCCGTCAGAACAGCCCAGGGCTAGCGCTCAGGGCCCTGTGCTGCCATCCACTGCCCCACACGGCTCTGTTGAAAGGTTCTGGACAGGGCGCGTAAGCCCCCGGCCCCCCTGCTGGCCTGGGGAAGGGTGCAGGTGAGAGGGCCCGGGCCAGGCAGCACCTCCGCTTCCTCACGGGCGCGTGCCCCGGGCCCAGGACGGAGCTGCCGCAGGCGCTCCGGGAAGGAGGAGGAGAGGGGGAAGAGCAGGCTGGGGCCGTGAGCAGGGAGTGCTGCGCCTGGCACGGGGACAGGGTTTGTTTGCACCTCTTTGAAGCTGGAAGATGAAAGCCGGGCCCACATGGCTGCCTTTGATTCTTCCTCTCCGGGCCCCCGCGCAGCTGTAGCCGGGCCAGCACCCAGCCCTGCACTGCCCCGGGGAGCAGGAGCGGCCTCGGGCCAAGGGTGTCTCCCCTGGGTGGCTGAGGCCAAGCGGAGACATCACCCCCAGTCCTGGGGGCCCTGCCCTCCCACAGCCCCACCCAGAGGGGACAGAAGCGGGGACAACCCTGCGGGCCAGCCGTCGGAGCAAACACTGGAAGAACGAGGGGCCGGTATGTTTTAGCAGGAGCTGCTGTGTGCCAGGCTCTGTCCGCCATGCCCTCCCCATCGGCATCTGGGTGTGAAGGGCTTAGCACCATGTCTGGCATGGGAAATGCACTCAGTGTGTGTTAGCCATCATCATCACCACCATCATCATCACCACCATCATCATCATCACCGTCATCATCACCACCATCATCACCATCTTCAAGGCCTCTCAGCCACTCCCAGCCCAGAGGGGAGAGAAGCAGCTGCTGGCCGAGCCCACCCCTCTGTTCCTCCTCTCTCCTCCATCCCCGGCGCCAGCCCTGCTCTAGGGAGGAGGCGAGACGGCAGCTTTGTTTGGCCTGAGAAGCTCAGACCAGAAGCCCCGTGTAAGGGAAGCAAAGCCGCAGCAGGGAGCCCTTCCGGCAACTGGAGGCCACGGCCGTGGCCAAGCTCTGTGGCCAAACAAGGGAGGGCATCTGCTTCCCCAGGGGCATGGCCTCTGCAATCCCAGACAGCAGCCGGGGCGCCCCAGCCCCTACTGCCAGTCCCAGCAGCCCTGTTCCACCCCACGTGGCTCGGTGACGTGGCTGGGGGAGGGTCTGCGAGCCCCCCACCTTTGACCTTCTGTTGACCTCTTGCTGCTTCCCCTGGGGAGAGGGGGCAAGGGACAGGGGTGCAGCCAGAGCCGGTGACAGAAGCCCAGTGGGGGAGAACCAGTGGTTCCTCTGACACTGTCTCCGGGCCAGCGTGGCCCTCCCCATTTCACAGATGGGGAGGCCACGGCCGGGAGCTGTGGTCACACACTTGGGAGGGAGCGCATCCAGAATCTGGGCCCGGGCTGGACCGGCTCCAAGGCCGGTGCTCGTCCCACTCGGCCACACTGGCAGGGAGTCCTGCCCCTCCCCTCTCTGAAGCCCTGAACTCTGAAGCCAGGAAGCCCGGGGACAGGTGGATGGGGCAGGAATGTCACCAGCCCACGACCCCTTGCGGCCACCTCTGCCAGGCCGGTGCGGATTTCCCTGAACACCCACAGCTGGCAGGACGATTTAGCCCGTTCTCATTTTCATAGACTTCTCCGATGGTGTATTAGATGGGTGTGACCAGCCCGTTCTCATTTTCATAGACTTCTCCGATGGCGTATTAGATGGGTGTGACCCGCCTATCAAACACAGTTTCACGGGTCTTTCTGTTTAGGTAGTGTCCATGTCAGTGAAAATAGTGCATCGATTTGAAGGGAAAAAACCTTAAGTAAATACAAATGCAGGTGGTAAATAAAAGTGTTGTGGCAAAGGTTAGGCTTGTGACACCTGTACCTGGCATGGAGTCCTGCCGCTCTTCTTCCAATCCAGCTCCCTGCTAATGTGCCTGGGAAGGCAGTAGAGGGCGGCCTCAGTGCTTGGGCCCCTGCGCCCACGTGGGAGACACAGATGGAGCTCCTGGCTCCTGGCTTCAGGCTGGCCCAGCCCCTGCATTGTGGGCATTTGGGGAGTGAACCAGCGGATGGAAGACACCTCACTCTCACTCTCTCTCTGTCTCTCCCTCTCTCTCTTTCTCCGTGTCTGTCCCTCTCTCTGTGTCACTCTGTGAATAGAATAAGTCAAATGTTGTTTAAAATCATGCAGATGATTGGCAGACGCGCCCAGGTGGCAGCGTGTAGGGGCGGGGCAGCCGACAGCTGCAGGGACAAGTGTCAATGCCAGCGGGGTGCCGGGTGGGGACGACCCGGGAGGGTCGTGGCGAGGCAAGGCAGCGAGAGGCAGCGAGAGGCGAGAGGCGGCCACACACCCGCCCAGGGCCCCGCGCCGGCTGCGGGCCTGCAGGCCACATTGCCGCCTCTCTTCCCCGGGCTGCGCGGCCGCAGCTGGCTGATGTGAGACACACATGTTTTGACTGAAGCCGCTCTCCCCCACCTCCCCAGAAAACGCCAACATTAAAGGGAGCGCAGCTTTGTAAAACTGAAACTGTAAAACGCTGCTGAAACCCAGCCCCGGGATTAAAGAAACCACATGAAAAGGCACTGGGGACAACCTGGACGCTGACTTCCTGTTCAGAAGTTCGCTCAACATGTGCCTCCCACCCGGCCCAGGGAACAGCGGGGAGGGGGGTGGGAGGCAGGGGAGGGGGAGGAAGGCCAGGGCTACAACCTCCCAGGCCTCTGACCCCCAGGGACTCCAAGGAGAAGTTTCACGGTGGACCTTGGCCTTGGGATCCTGCACTGCAGGAACGCAGGGGTCAGGAGCTGGAGCCCACAGCCACCCAACACCCTGCTTCCCAGCCTGGGCCTCCCTGGCCCAGGACCCTGGAGACACGGGAAGCACCCACGGGCCCAGCCAGGCCTCCCGCCCAGTCCTGGTTAAAAACCTTGCCCCGGCCAGGCACGAGAGCCTACTGTGGGTTCAAATACCAACTCTGCCATTTCTTTCTTTCTTCTTTTAAAATCTATTTACTGGGGCCGGCACTGTGGTGTAGTGGGTAAAGCTGCCACCTGCAGTACCACCATCCCATATGGGTGCCAGGACTAGTCCTGGCTGCTCTACTTCCTGTCCAGCTCTCTGCTATGGCCTGGGAAAGCAGCAGAGGATGGCCCAAGGCCTTGGGCCCCTGCACCCACATGGGAGACCCAGAAGAAGCTCCTGGCTCCTGGCTTCAGATTGGCACAGTTCCCACCATTGCAGCTATCAAGGGAGTGAGCCAGTGGATGGAGGACCTCTCTCTCTCTCTCTCTCTCTCTCTCTCTCTCTCTCTGCCTCTCTGTGGCTCTGCCTTTTAAATAAATAAGTCTTTTAAAAAAATAAGATGAGGGGCTGGTGCTGTGGCACAGAGGGTTAATGCCCTGAACTGAAGCGCTGACATTCCATATGGGTGCCAGTTCGAGTCCCGGCTGCTCCATAAGATCTATTTATTTATTTGAAAGTCAGAGTTACACAGAGAGAGGAGAGGCAGAGAAAGAGAGAGAGAGAGAGAGAGAGAGAGAGAGAGAGAGGTCTTCCATCCGATGGTTCACTCCCCAGATATCCGCAATGGCCAGAGCTGTGCTGATCCGAAGCCAGGAGCCAGGAGCTTCTTCCGGGTCTCCCACGTGGGTGCAGGGGCCCAGGGACTTGGGCCATCTTCTACTGCCTTCCCGGGCCATAGCAGAGAGCTGGACAGGAAGTAGAGCAGCCGGGTTTGAACCAGTGCCCATATGGGATGCCGGCGCTTCAGGCCAGGGTGTTAACCCACTGTGCCACAGCACTGGCCCAAATAAATAAATCTTTAAAACAAAATAAGATGAGGCACTTAGCCTATTTTTTTTAATCTATTTATTGGAGCTGGTGCTGTGGCATAGCGGGTTAAGTCACCGTCTGAGATGCCAGCATCCCATATGGGTGCTGGTTCAAGTCCCAGCTGCTCCACTTCCGACCCAGCTCCCTGCCAATGTGCCTGAGAAAGCAGCAGAAGATGGTCCAACCTGGGACATGAACCAGCTGCCATGTGGGATGCCGGCGTCAGAGGTGGAGGCTTTCCTTGCCACGTGGCAACACCAGTCCCCACTCTGCCTTTTATCAGCAGTGGGTCCACCCAAGAACCCTGAGACATACCCACAGCGTTATTTTTGGGGAAGCTCCCGGCCAAATGCCTGGCGTGCAGGAAGGACCGGGTGAGCAGTACTGGCCGTTGTTGGCTCCACTCGTCCCCTGCCCCTGTTACCGAGCGGCACTGCGGTGCAGCCCGTGCCCTGCACGGGGAAACCAAGGTGGTTCTTCCTCTGCCTTCCCAAGAGTAGGGTTTGGGTTCCCCAGGAGTCTCCCTCTTCGCAGTCTCAGACAAGCCATGGCCTCTGTCTGGGCCTCGGATCATCACCCTCGGAAAAAGCAGCAAGGCTGACCTTGATCCAAGGCCCCCTCTGGCTCAGCTGCTCTGGTCTGGGGTCAGGGGTTGCAAAGGAGGGAGGAAGGCTTTCTCCCCACTGAGGCTGGGGAACCTGAGCAGAGACGCGAAGCTGTTGCTGGTGCCGTGGCTGAAGAAGGGGCTGCTGGGGCTGCCCACCTTGAAGCCAGCCATCTGCGGCTGCAGGCAGGGGACGTCCTGCCCGTGGGCACACGTGGCAGGTGCAACCCCACGTGGACTCATGCCCCCACAGCACACACACACACACACACACACACACCCGGCCACACATCCCTATACACGTGGGCCACTCGGTGGCCATCGCCGCCCCAGATCCATCACAGCCCTCCCTCCGTTATCTAAACTCCCCATGCCCTCCAGTGTCCCCCGCAATCACTTACCTAATATTAGGATATTAAAAAATATGGCAAGATTTTAAGAGACTTATTAAAATGCAATTAGCAGCGTGTACGACTTAAGCAGGGAGATTATTTTTAAAAATGACTTGATTGTGCGGAATACCGCGCATCTTCCCGAGGCCGTAAACCTGCCAATCACGCACTCACTCCCATGAAAAGGCATCTCGCTTTCTCTTTGTCCTTCAAAATTTTCCCCTGTTCCCAGTGACCAGGAAGGTGGTGGCCCCCACCCACCCACACATGCTCACACTGAGACCCTTCCAGGAGCCCCTCGGGAGGACGCCAAGGGGTTCATCGGGCCCAAAGCAAAGCCTGCAGAAGCTTTGAGAAACCAGCCCCAGGGAGGGCAAGGGGCTGGAGGAGCCCCCACCCCCGTTACCATTTGGATGTGGGCAGAGGCTGCTGGGCGGTTGTCAAGAGGCTGGGAGGAGGGGAGGCCGAAGAAGCCCCAAGGAGGGGTTACTGCTGAGCCTCCGAGACCCCCACTGCCCACCTGGCAGCCCCCGGCAGCACCCACTGGCCGGGCTGCAACAGTGGAATATGCTGCCCCCTGCTGCCGGCTCTGTGCGCTGCAGCTGTGCTCCGAGGACCTGGCCGCCCAGGGAAGGCGCTCACAGAGCCCAGGTGCCCGCCCTAACCCAGCTGGGAGGCACCCCCCTCCACCCCCAACCCCGGGGCCGTTCCACGACTTTCACCTGCAGAGGACCACGCAGGCGGGAACACGGGTCTGCTCTCCGCCAGCCGCCTCCCGGGCAGCCCCACCCCGGCTGAAGGAGTTTATCAAATGGGCTTGCTACTTCCTGGCATAGGCGGCCCCTGGCACTTTTATTCCAGCCATAAAAAGGCTATTTCATTGAGAAATAAAGTCCCATCTCCCTGCCGTGTGACTCCTTTCAGAGCTCTTACTCAACTGCCAGGCAAATTTATGCTTCCTGGATGCCACTTCCCACGATTGCAACTGGAAGTCAGGCAGAGGGAGCTGGAAGGGGCCACGTCCCCTGCGGCTGATGGATGTCCGCGCCCGCATACGCCTCGGTCTAAGGAACCTGGGAGACCCAAGGGGTCCAGGAGAAAGCCCTGGCCTCGCGATGAGGCAGCCAGGGTTCGAGGCTGGCCCTGCCATATGCTAGCTGGACCACCTTGGGCACAGTCCCAAACCTCAGCTCCCTTGCCTGCAAAAACTAAAAGACACAATCCTTCCTTCCTCACAGGGGTGGTGCCAGAGGCCGCGAGGGACCGGTGGGGATGTCACGTGTGGCTGTCTTTAGGGAGGGGCGGGGCCTCTGACTCAGGGGCTGCCCCCTCACGGTCCCCCTGGGCACTGGTGCTCAGCTTACGCGGTGATGCCGCCGAGCCCCTGGGTTTCTAGGTCTGTAGGACGAGGTGGGGCCTGAGAACCTGTTTCTAACAAGCTTCCAGGAGATGCTGATGCTGCTGGCTTTGAGATCCAGGATGAGGGGCGAGGGAGAGGAGCAGGTGGGAGGTCACCCATGGAGCAAGCAAGGGGTGGGCTCTGCAAATGAGCTTCTGTCCACATTGTTCCGTCTCAGCCTCCCACCTGGCACGGCCTCCTGTCTCCGGCAGCCCTCGGCCCTCACTGTGAGCAGCAGAGGGCTGAGCTAGATAGGATGGACACTCAGGAGCGGGGCGCAGTCCCGAGCAGCCTGGGAGACCCTTAGCTCGCATCTCCAGCAGCTGCTGGGCCTGACACAGATCAGAGACCCCCAGCCACATGTTTCCACACAGTCCAGAGCTGAAACCCACGCTCAGGAAGTGAACTTGACCAGCTCAAGGGGTCACGGCCTGGGCGGGGCAGTCTGGTCTCCTGACACCCAGCGGGAGCTCGTCCCACCAGGCTGCCTCACTGGTTCTGCAGTAACCTGCAGGATTACTAAGCTGATAACTCGGGTTCCAGTTTAAGTAATATGCAAATGCCCAGGAGGGACTTGCAACAAAGCCGGAAAGAGGCGTCGTGCTGCCGGCTCGGCCGGGGGAGCACCCAAAACCCCGGGGATCTAGGGCCTTCGGCCGGGGGAAACGCTGGGTCTGGGTGTTGCAAGGCGTGCTCAAGACAGGTTCTGTGCTCGTGGAGGGGAGCCCAGAAGGGAAAGGGACCAGCACTGGACACTCCGTGAGACCCCGCCGGGCAGCCGCTGACCCCAAGGGCGGAGCCCTCCGTGCCAGATGTCACTGCTCACATTTCACGACCCCTCTGGTCCTGCGTTTCAGAGCGAGGCCAGCGAAGGGAGAGGAGTGAAGGGGTCTGTTCCTGTGTCCGCGAGCCCAGCCCCTCAGCCGGGGAGACCCAGGCGCCGGGTGGAGCCTGCTGACTTTATTAACTCCATCCCCCTGGTCTCCCTCTATGGCAACCGGACCTGGGAAAGCGTCTGCCCTGGCTCTCAGGACTCCTGAGAGCATGCGCGTCCCTGGGATAAGGTGTCCCCGAGCCACGTGGCCTGGAGGGGATGGAAACGGTGAAGGGTGGCTGGGGGCTGCAGGACACGGGGACAGAGACCCCTGGGACACACCAGAGGCCCCTGTCTCCAACCGCACCCAGCAGCTGCTCCCCCACGTCAGGCCGGCCACCAGTGGGCGTGGCACAGTCCTGCAAGAAGCCACCCTTGGGTCACCTTTCTCTCCAGTGGGGAGGGGGCCTTGCTGCCACCCTTGTCCCTCAGACACCCACTCTGCACTGGAGTCAGCCACTCCTGTGCTTGCCTGTGGAGCCGGAATAAATGCTGGGCTCCCGGCGGGCCTCCAAGCCCGCAGCCTCCTGCCACCCCCACTCTTCTGCTCCGGCCCCCCCCCCCCCCGCTCCGAAGGCCTCCTTTCTGTCCCTGCAGCCCTCTCGGGCCCTTGCACATGTGCCTCTGCCCAATGCCTCCCCCAGCTCTCTCCAGGGTTGCCCCTTGTGCCCCAGGAGGGGTCACCCTGGCCTTCCCACCCACCCGGGCCGCCTGTCCAGGTCTCTTCAGAGCACTCGGCGGTACCTGGACTTGTCTACACGCTCTTATTGTCGACCTCCAGATCCCCCCTTCCTGCACCCCCGGAACACTCCTTCCTGCACGAGGGCCTTTTTGTCTGATGCAGCGCAGCCTCCCCAGAACTGGGATGGCTCCTGGCTCAGGGGAGGCACCCCACAAACACCTATCCAGGGTGGGGTCCTGCACATGCTCGGGGAGCCCCCAGCAGCAGCACCGGGCTCTAACCACTGACCCCCCACACCCCCGCCCAGCCCCTGAAGCCTCCAGAGTCGACGCAGGCCCCGGGCCAGGCCGCGGCTGTGTTTCCTCTCCCAGCCCAGGTGCCCAGGGAGCACAGGCGGCATGGGCCTCTGCCCGCCGGCCTCCTCTCGGTGTCGGGCTTGCACGGCGTGGGGGCTGCCATCCCTGGGCAGCAGCTGCCCACAGGGGAACTGCCTGGCAGGGTGGGGCGAGGTGGGGGCTGGCCTTGGAGTCACGGCTCCCATTCAAGAAGGGAAATCATCCAAGCTTTTAAAAAATTAAATGGAGTCGGTAATTTGATTTCAGAGAGAAGCTGAAAACCTCGTAATGGCAGAAGCGGCTCAGTTCCGTGGTGAAAAGGAAAAGCCTTAAATGGGGCTATTAAGCTTTTGCCTGGGATGGATCTGCCCGGAGAAGGAGGAAGGCGGGGGCGGCCGGGGGGAGCGGTGGTCCTCGAGGTGGGGGCCGTTTATCAGCCAAGACAACCCTGATTATTTATTTATTTATTTACTCCTTGAGCCGGGCGGGTGGAGCCTCCTCTCTTGGCCGTGTTTCAAATCCCACTTCCAGGGGTGGGTCGGCCTGGAGGGTGGGGGTGCCACCCTTCCAGGGAAGCACGGGGTGGGCGCGCTGTTCCGGCAGGCCCAGGCCGCCGTGCCCAACCACAGCCGGGCTTCCGAGCCGGGTAGCCTGCGCCACGGGGTCACCGGGCGTCGCTGGAGGTGGCTGAACCCGCGGGGTACCCACCGCTGCAGAGGAAAAGCGAGGAGACAGTTCTCCTCCCTGAGGCCTTAGACAGCTGGGGCCACGGTGCCCCAAGGCCCGAGGCCGAAGACCATCTTGGGGGTCCTACCCCCCTCCCCCTCAGAGAGGCCTGACTGTGGCTGGTGTCCCGCCCTGCTCTCCTGGGCTGGAGCCGAGCTGTCCGGCTGCCCTGTGCGGGGCTCTGTCTATCCCCTGCCCCGCTGGGGTGGACTCTAATCTTCCCACTTGACTGATCAGGAAATTGAGGCTCAGAGAGGGTCACACAGCCAGAGAGCAGAGAAACCAGGACTTGAACCCTGGTCCCTGGCAGGCGGGGCTGCAGAGCTCCGCGCTCTCGCCTGGCCCAGGCACAGGAGAGGCCGGGGCACCTGGGCTGCCTCCCAGGGGCACTCCCAGGACTCACCCCCAGGGTCTCCACAGCAGCCCAGCCAGGGGCCCCTCAGAAAGCCCCTCCGTGGGGTGCCGAGGCTCAGAAGCACCCAGAGCCAGGTGCCCAGGTGGGCCCTGTCATCTCCTGGTGGGCCAAGGCCCCGCGGCCAGTGGGGGGTGGGTGTCCAGGCTCGGCCAGGCTGGGGGTGAAGGTGCCACAGGAGCCGGCGGGGTCGGGGCTTGCAGAGGTGGAAGGCCGGATGGGTGTGCAGCCCCCGACGCGTCCCGGCCCAGGGACCCCCTGGGGACTGACTCCAGGTCCCCAGCTCTGCCTGACCCCTGCACGGATGAGGCGGCGGGCTTCTTGGAGGTGGGGGCCGGACGGGCGGCTGGGGAGGCCGCTGGGCTCGCCCTGTGGCTCCCAGTGGGATCTGGTGATGCGGTCCCCCGCTGCCCCGCCCTTGGGGTGGCAGCCGCGGCCTCCAGCCCTTGCAGGCTGGTGCATCGCAGCCCTTGTGTGTCCTGACTTGGTTCTGGGGAGGCCAGGCCCACGCTGGGGAGAGAGGCAGGTTGGCAGGGAACCAGCGCCTCCTCTGCCAGGCTGGCCATCGGGGGCTCCCTCAGTGGCTGGAGACCCTTGCTGGCCTGGTCAGGCTCCCTCTGGACGGGCTCAGCAGTGGCCTCCTGCCCCGGTGACTCTCCCTGCAGCAGGGGGCTTCCTGGTGGCTGGGCAGGGTCCGGCCCAGGCCTCTCAGCCCCTAGACCTTCAGCAGGGGCAAGTGACGGTCCTGAGCCCAGAAACAGTTGGGGCCGTTCGGACGGAGGTGACGGAGGAGAGGAGACTTCTGAGGACGAAGGCACGGGCAGGGCAGTGGGGTCTGGGGAACCTCGACGTGGGGGGCTGGGGCCAGCCTGAACAGCTCCTGCGGACTCTAGGGAGGGCGTGGCTGAAGGCGGGGGAGATCCAGGTAACCCCACTTCCCCCGGGGGTGCCGGGGGGCCGCACTCAGCCTCCGTGGCTCTGGGGGTGAGGGAGGCAGTGGGGGTCCAGCTTCCTCCTGCCGGTCTGGCTCTCTGTGGGAACCGTTCACGCTCCTGCTGTGGCGAGAGAGTGTAGAAAGAGAAGCAGCATTAGAAATTAATGCAGGTGGGCGCTGGCTGCCTGAGGCTCTCGGGCCAGGAGAAGGGCCTGTGGAAGCTTCTAGACCTCAGCTGGTTCTCCGGTTTCTACCCCAAGTCCTTTGGGATGTGCCTCAGTTTCCCTCCCCTACTTTAAGTTTATAGCTGTGATCCTACTCCTCCGTTTGCTCTGGTAGGCACTGGTAGGCTGGGGGCAGCCAGGATAGGGGGGAGGGGCCTGCCTTCAGGTGAGAAACTGGGTGAGGTGACAGAGTTGGGGGTGGGGTGGGGGTAGGGTCAGAGTGGGGCTGACTCTGAAAGAATGGTGGTGAAAGAGAAATCTCACGCCCAGCTGGCCCTGCGGATGGCTTATGGGCACCAAACCCTTTGGAGGAACCCATGGACAGAGGGCACAGCGGGACTTGCCTTGGCCAGTGCGTGGTTAGGGTCCTGAGAAAGCCCTTCCGGGGCAGTGGCTCCTGCAGCTCGGCGCTGGGCAGAGGCAGCAGACCACACTCCTGCCACAGGGGTCTCCGAGCTTGGGGACTGCGTGGATGGAGAGGTCCTTGGTGCGGCTGTTGAGGTCGGCAACTCCGTGCCTGAACCTTCCAGAAAGGAGGCAGAGGTCGGTCTTCTTCCTAAGAAAATAAAATTCCCCAAATACCCTGCTGTCAGACCACGAGGGTCCCCTTTACTGCAGGTGGGGGAATGCAAGCTTGGAGAGCTCGAATGTGCCCGGCGCTGTGGTGGAGCAGGTAAAGCCACTGCCTGCGGCACCGGCATCCCTATGGGCACCAGCTTGAGCCCTGGCTGCTCCAGTTCTAATCCAGCTCTCTGCTAATGGCCTGGGAAAGCAGTGGAAGATGGCCCAAGTGCTTGGGCCCCTGCACCCACGTGGGAGACCTGGAGGAAGCTCCTGGCTCCTGGCTTTTGCCTGGCCCAGCCCTGGCCATTGTGGCCATCTGGGGAGTGAACCAGTGGATGGAAGAACTCTCTCTCTAACTCTACATTTAAAATAAATAAATATTTTTTAAAAATTGAAGCACAGGCCTGAATTTTGAACTTCACAGATGACCTTGAGTTGTTTTTTTTTTTTTTCTGCTGTTGTTTTCCCAGGCACATTAGCAGGGAGCTGAATTGGAAGTGGAGCATCCAGGACTTGAACGGTTGTCCATATGGGATGCTGGCACTGTAGACAGTGCCTTAACCCTCTACGCCACAGCACCAGCCCCGGGGAATCCTTTTTCAGACTGGGTGCACATCAAGACACATCTCTGAAAGTGAAATTGAATTGCAAGAAGTCAGGTTTCCTGCAGAGAGCACCTGGCCCGGGCCGGATGCCACCACCAGTTTGATTGTGGAGCTATTTCCCACTTGGAGGTTAAACACACCAGCCCAGCCGCAGGCACCTCACAGCCCTGGGCAGACTCCCGCCAGCCAGCCTGAGGTGAGATCCGGCCCTCACACCAGACCCTCTCTGCTCGGGGCAGGGAATGTTTAGCAGCGGCCAAGGCCTCCACCCACCAGGCAGCGGCAGCAGCTCCCTCGGTCACAACCAACAATGCTACAGACGCTGCCAAGCACCCTCTGGGGAGGCCAAACTCACCCCCCCACCAAGGTCCAGAACTGTTGGGTTCAAACTTGCAAATCCTGGTCCACGGGTCAAATACAGGCCTAAGTCGCGTCTGATGTGGCCTGCAGAGTGTCTTAGAGATTTTTAATTAACTGACAAAACGTTAAAGGCAGGGCTTTTCTAGAACCAGACTCACGTGGATGATCAGAGCACTATGAGGGGGGATGGGCTCCGGCCGAGTGAGGCAGGTGCAGGGTTCTCAGGAGCCCCCACACCTGGGCCCCGGGCTTCCTCCTCCCTACCCCCAGAGGCATTGCCCACCATGACCTCTGCTGTCCACTGTCCACTGCACAAACAGGGAGCAGGCCGTCAGCCTGAGCGTTAGGACACCAGCATCCCACACTGAGTGCCTGGGCTTGACCCTGGCTCCAACTCCCACCGGGGTCACTCGGGGGGCAGCAGGGATGACTCAAGTCGTTAGGTCCCCGCTGCCCACACGGGAGACCTGGATTGGGTCCTCGCTCCCAGCCCTGGCTCAAGCCCAACCCCAGCCCCAACTGTTGCGGGCATCTGGGGGGTAAAGCAGCAGGTGACAGTTCTGTCTGTCTGTCTCTCAAATAAACAAATAAATAGACAGTTTTTTAAACGTGAAAACAGGGGCCAGTACTGTGGTACAGCGGGTGAAGCCACTGCCGCATCCCACATGGGCGCTGGTTCAAGTCCCAGCTGCTCCACTTCCAATCCAGCTCCCTGCTAAGGCACCTGGGAAAGCAGCAGAAAATGGCCCCAGTGCCGGGGCTCCTGCCACCCAAGTGGAAGGTCTGAATAGGGTCCAGGCTTCTGGCCTTGGCCTGGCCCAGCCCTGACCATTGTGGCCATCTTGGGAGTGAACCAGCAGATGGAAGATCTTTTAATTTCCTTCTCTCCCTGTAACTCTGCCTTTCAAATAAATAAACAAATCTTTCTATAAAAATGTGGAACGGTTATCTCTCCCCTCCTCTTCTCTAAATTTATCTTGCCAGGTGCACACTCTACTTCCCCACTTTTTTTTTTTTTTTTAAGATTCTCTTTATTTATTTGAAAGGCAGAGTCACAGGGAGAGAGGGAGAGACAGAGAGGCCCTGCACCTGCCGGCTCACTCCCCAAACAGCAACAAAGGCCAGGGCAGGGCCAAGCCAAAGCCAGGAGCCAGGAGCCTTCCCTGGGCCTCCCACTCCGGTGCAAGTCCCAAGCACTCAGACCATCTTCTGCTGCTTTCCCAGGTGCATTAGCAGGGAGCTGGATTGGAAGTGGAGCAGCTGGGACTCGAACCATTGCACATAAGGGATGCTGGTGCTGCAGGCAGCAAGTGGCTTAACCCGCTGCACCACAACACCAGCCCTGAGGTTGTGTTTTTAGTAGGATGTGTGCTCTCTCTGTTTTTCCTTCTCTCTCTCTCTCTCTCTCTAACTCTGCCTTTCAAATAAATAAATAAATCCTTACAAGGCGTGGAGGGAGGGCTGGCGCTGTGGTTCAGAGGGTTAAGCCGCCGAGGCATCCGATACCCCCACTGTCTTAACAGCCACCATCTGAAATAATCAGGACATGTCCTGTAGGTTCCAGGACTTTGTGGGGAGGGGGAAAGACACTAAAACGCCCGTGACCACAGAGAGCCCAGGCAACCCACTAATATTCCCCTTCGTTAGTCACATATTTACAAAGGAAAAAAAGTGGTCTTTGTCTAAAACATCCTCTTGAAAATTCCTAGCGAAACTGCAACGTAACAAGTAGGTATGAAGTGTTGATCAAAGACCGGCAAAGACGGACAAACCTGGACAAGAGGCAGACGCGGCCCCGGGCTCAGGGCGTCCACCGAGGCGGGAGCCTGCCCCACTGGCCACGATAAGAATAGAAAGACTGAGAGGCCCCCGGGGGGAGGCAGGCGAGGGGTCCTGGGAGCCAGAGAAGGGAGAGTCATTCCGGCTGCTGACATGTAAGTAATACGATGGGGAAGAGAACATTCTTTTCCTGTGTAAATCATTCCAGAGAGGAAAAAAAAAAAAAAACCTTCCTAACATGTCTTTATTGCTGCTGCTATTTTTGTATTTTGCTCATCACCTCTGTGTTAACAACTTGACCGTCTCTTCAAGGCCCAAGACGAGGCTCACCGGCTCTCTGGTGTCACCCCTGAGCCCCCCGCCCTCCACGGGCATTCTCTGGACACCTCTCATCTCCCCCTGCAGACTGGACGCCGCTGGACACCCAGAGCCGAATCCGGGGGCCTCTGCGGCCCCTCAAGCCTCGTGCTGGGCCTCTGTGCTTGGTACATATTTGTCGGGTAAAGCCCCAGCCTTTGCAAAATCCATGTCGTGGCTGCAGGAAACTGGGAAGAGAAAAAGAGCCGAAATGCGTAAAAACTTGCGGGAAACGTTGCCATTTTTAGGGGACCCAGAACTCCTCCTCCACTCCGTCTTTCCCTATGTTTCCAATTCTGAACTGGGGGCTGTACGTGGTAGGCAGTCCCCCTTTTAATCTTTAAATATAGTTCTGAATATAATTACATTTTTATGCAGTACCGAAACATCATATCCTGGTAACCGGGCATTCTTGGCGCGGCTAACATCTGAGTTGAATCTCCTGCGCGTCTGTCTTCTATTGAGGACCGCGGGGAAGTCGGAGATGAAAGTGATCGACAGCATTTGTGAATTATGTGCATTTCCTTACGCTGTGTCTCAATGGCGTTTGCTCCCGGTGGTTTTGCACGTGTGAGTGCCAGGTCGGCTGGTAGCCGCGCTCACACCGAAAAACCCCTTTCAAGATGAAATCCCCGTGTCCTGGCGTGGAGGACACACACCACGTTCAGAAGGCGGTTCCTCGCCGGTCAAGCAGTGAGTCGCAGGGTGGGGATTCGCCCTCGCCGCTCAGACCCCAGCGGGATGCCTGCGCCCCACGCCAGACGCGTGGGTTGGAATCCCAGCTCCGGCTCCTGGCTCCAGCTTCCTGACTCGGGAGGCAGCAGGTGACGGTTCACGTTCCCGGGCCCCTGCCACCCACGTGCGAGCCCTGGGTAAAGCTCCTGGCTCCTGGCTTCAGCCTGGCCCGGCCCTGGCTGTTGTGGGCAGGTATTTGCGGAGTAACTCAGTGGATGGAAGCTTTTTCTCTTTCTCTCTCTCTTTCACAATTTAAAAAGAAGAAGAAGGAGAGGAAGGAAGAGGGAGAGAAGGAGAGAGAAAGGTTGCATGGTGGAGTGCTCTTGGCCCGAGAGCCTGACCCGTCTATTGGAGCGTACTGAACAGCTGGGCCCCGAGTAGGGAGAGCTGGACAGATGAGGACAGAAGCAATCTGCCTCCTGCCAGGCTCTTCTACATCACTGACCACCCCTCCCCCCGGTCTTCTCAGCCCATCTGCGTAACAGGTACTGGTGTTCCCATTTTCCAGATGAAGAAACCGAGTCTCCACAAGGTCTCTTGCCGAGGCTGTGCAGATGGCTGGGAAGCTGACGCTCACCTCCCGCCCCACCCTCTTCCGACTCCAGAGCCAGGGACCTCGTCACCCAGGGGACCCTGTGCTGCCCTTGTCCTCATGAAGGCTCTGGCCAGTGGGTCTGACCCCATCACTTCCTTACCTGGTTGGGTGTGGGACCCGTCAGTCCCGGGAGAAAGAAGCCCAGGGCCAGGGAGAGGGGTGCACGCGGGGCCTGCCTGTCCCCCACAGGCTCACCCTCCCTCCTGGTGCCTGTCTTACCCACACAGGGGAAGGCGCTCTCCACCGTCCAGACGACCGGGGCCATCATCTCGGCAAACTGCAGGCTCAGGTCCACCCTGTAGAAAGCTCTGGTCCCCGGGCCTCCTCGGGCCTCCTGGCATTGCTGCGGGGCCAGGAGGGATGCGTTGGGCCTGGCAGGGGGCTTCCTGGCACTCCCGCCCCCGCAGAGACGCCTCCGCAAGAGTGCTGGGGCTCAGGGGCACGAGCGCAAGGTCCCTCTGGAGCTGCACCCCCAGATCTGCCCTCCCGGTGCCCGACTCTGCACGGCGGCCATGGCCCAGAGAAGTGGTCTTGGGAGAGGGCAGGCTGGTGACGCCACCAGGACACTGACCTGGACGCGCAACAGTCCGGCCGCCGGGATGCTGACCACCACAAAATCCCCGCTCTCGGTCACGGTGAAGGTGCCGGCCTGGTGGACCCGGAGGAACCGCAGGCTCAAGCTCTCCTTGATGTGAGACCCTCTTTTGACCAGACCCAGTCTCTGCTTGGGGACGTGAACTAAGACCTCTGACTCAGGCTGGGCTGACCCTGCAACGGAAGGACACGTGACACAGAGAGAGCCGCACTTCACGGGCCTGGGGGCCATCTGTGGCCAGCGCGGTGTCGCTTCACCAGGCGGTGACAGCCAGCAGGTGACTTGGTGTCCTGGAACGCAGCTGCGTGGGTGGAGCGAGAAGGAGAAAGGGCCACCCCAGACCCTCAGGGGCTCCCGTCATCTGCAGAGGCCCCCGAGGAAACAGACGGCAGGAGCAGGGCTGCACCCCAGAAACTGCAGAGATGTCTCCGCCAAGACGGTCGCCCCGGCCCCGTGCCCCGGCCCAGGGCTCTGAGGAAACGCAGCTCCTATCAGCTGTTTACACTTTAGCAAGAATTTCATCGTGTCAGCTCTCTCGCGAGGGCGTATTACGCCAGCTCTGCAGTTGCTAAATGAAACCATTTGTCTCCAAATAAAGGGATTTCAAACATCAGAACAGAAGAGATGTTGCCGGGCCTGGCTGGGCCACCCCAATGCCTGAAACTCCCCAGAGCCCTGATCCCGAAACTCAGGTCCGTGATGAAATCCTATACGCACACACGGGAAGGCTTAGTCATTTCTGCTCTACCCACACAGGATGAAGTCTTTGATCCACCTAAGTTTGCATACCGAGTTCTTGAGAATTTAAATTCCCTGGAGGTAGGAAGTGGTCTTTCAGATTCCGGGCCTCTTTATGTTACATAAGGCACGTGGCAATGGTGTCACCCCAGACTGAGCCCAACAGCTGAGCACGTGTCGGGTCCCAGACGCCAGCAGTGCGCGTGGGTGTCCGAGCAAGGCTGCGGGGGCTCTCCCGGCTTGGGGGGCCCCAGCCCCAGCTCTGCCGGCCTTCAGCTTCTCCCCGGCACCCTACACCCCATCCAGCATTTCAGAAACGCACGGTCACGACTGGAGCCGAGAAGAGAGGAGGCGGGGCGGGAGCGAGGGGAATAAGGTGCCCAGTGGAGAGAGAGACACAGAGGGGGCCAGGGTGATGCAGTCAGGAGGGTGCCGTTAGGGGCACTCCCGGGTCTTACCCAGGGGGCAAGCAGCTTCTAGGGAGTAGGCATAGGAACCGCTCACCAGCCAGAGTGGCAGGAGCTCCGCAGAGGTGTTCAGCACCTGGTGAGACAGAACGGCCGCCCTGTGGCCTCTGAAACAGCTCCTTCTGGACGCAACCCCCCCAGCCCTCCTCACCCCCGCTTCAAACTGGTCTCTGGACTAAGCCCCGAGCCCTCCCAAGCCCAGGTCGGGGACCACCGCCCCGATGCAACCAGGAAATATTATTTAGCGGGGATATTTTTAGCAGGAAGCGAGCTTGGAGCAAATGTCATGTGAGCCGTCTCCTCTTACCCGGCAACTTTGGGCTATTTAAAGAGACGGTAATTACGCTCCTGCCACCACCATCAGGACGCGCTGAATGCATGATTACAGGGCCCCTCATCTGCCGAGCAGAGCACTTTACGCTAATGGGGTCCAATTTTCAAAGCCGCCTGCCTAAATCTGTCCGGTCTCGCAGGTGGACATTTGAGTCGGCACTGGCAGGGTGGCAAACTGCTCCTGCGGGTGCCGTGCCTGGAGGACCCGCAGCCTGGCAGGACTGGCTGTCCACTGCTGACCTCCCGCCTCTGAAGAAGGTCTTGTCGCGGGCTTTGCACAGTGATTTCGGAGGCATTGATGTCCACGGACAATCCCATCAGGCCGGCATCCTCCAGGGAGGCCACCAGCTCCCCTCGGAGGGACAGCAGCCAGGGCATCTGAAGCAGCGGGACACGTGCACACGTCAGTGAGCCAGGGAGACACAGTCACCAGAGTACAGGAGAGGGACACTCAAGGGGACCTCAGGAAGGTCCAGCACCGCAGGAGGAAGGGGTGGACCAGGGCAGGAGGGCAGGCTGCTGACGGGGGAGACACAGAAGACGTGGGCGCCCTGGCTCTTTGGGGTTCAGCTACTTTGCAGGGTGCCCGGCACAGCAGGGCTAAAGAAATGAAGGTGGGGCTAGCGTTGTGGAGCAGCCGGTTAAGCCACCGCTTGCAGTGCTGGCATCCCGTACTGGAGAGCCCACTGGCGTCCTGGCTGTTCCACTTCCAATCCAGCTCCCTGCTAATGCGTCTGGGAAGGCAGTGGAGGATGGCCCAAGTGCTGGGGTCTCTGCCATTCATGTGGGAGACCCAGATGGAGTTCTTGGCTTCAGCCTGGCTCCGCCCTGGGTATTGCAGCATTGAGGGCGTGAACCATGGATGAAAGATATCTCCTCCCCCCCACCTTTCTCTCTCTCTCCATCTCTCTCTCTCTCTCTCTCCATCTCTCCCACCCCACCCCATCTCTGATGCTTGCCTTTCAAAGAAATAAATCACAAAGAAAGAAATGAAGGTCCCGTCACCCCAGAGCAATGCCGACCGCTCAGCCCTGTCTCTGCTCCCGCTGTCACTTTACCACCAGGGCCTTGTGCACAGGGGGTGCCTGCTGTTGGGAGAAAGGTGGGCCGGGAGGCTCCCCAGCCCCCTTCCTCGGAGGACGGGCTGGAGGAATTCAGGCCCCGAGCAAGAACAAGGTCCCTTGGCCGGCGCCGCGGCTCACTAGGCTAATCCTCCGCCTTGTGGCGCCGGCACACCGGGTTCTAGTCCCGGTCAGGGCTCCGGATTCTGTCCCGGTTGCCCCTCTTCCAGTCCAGCTCTCTGCTGTGGCCAGGGAGTGCAGTGGAGGATGGCCCAAGTGCTTGGGCCCTGCACCCCATGGGAGACCAGGATAAGTACCTGGCTCCTGCCTTCGGATCAGTGCGGTGCGCCGGCCGCGGCGGCCATTGGAGAGTGAACCAACGGCAAAGGAAGACCTTTCTCTCTGTCTCTCTCTCTCACTGTCCACTCTGCCTGTCAAAAAATTAAAAAAAAAAAAAAGAAAAAAAAAAGAAAAAAGAACAAGGTCCCAGAGCCGAGATTCAAGGGGAAGCGACGTGGAGTGAAAGGCTGGTTCCTTCCGGAAGGCTACGGAAAACCCACCCCGGGCAGCAGCAGGCAGGCTCAGGGACGCAGCTGTGCGACTTGGGAACAGGGAGGCTTGGGGGGGGGGACTTCCGGTTACCAGGGACTTTGCAGGGAGAAACTCGGCCCCCCACGCAAAGCTGGCCCCCTCCTCAGGGTGCCCCTCTGGTGGCCTTGGGCTTCTGCCTGGACATCATCAGGAAAGCTCTGGCAGCCAAGATCCAGATCCAGAGAGTGGGTGCTGTCCACAGGCGCACCAGGCCTGGCAGAACCTTCCAGAAAGTTGTTCCTGGCCTACTCACCTGCCCACCGTCGCTTCCGAGGGGCAGAGGCCGGGAGACCTGCGGAACAAAGAGACAGCAACACCTCCTGGCAGTGGCAAGCAAGGGTGAGCGAGCAGACGCTGCTGCCCCGGGCACGAGAGCGCCGGTAATCACCCCAGCGGGCGGCCGGGCTGTTTGCTCATTAAGACAAGAAAATCATTTATGTTCTGGGACTCCAGTGTCAACAGAGCCAGGGAGATGTCGCAGCCTCAGCTGCCGCCCTGGGCCTGGCCGATGGGGCAGCCGGGGTCCCGGGCACAGCTGGCAAGGCCGAGAGTGGGTGTGTGACGTGCAGATGCTGTTCAGAACCCACTTTGCATGCGGCTCGTCTCCGGGGCCTCCTCCCGGTCCTCCCAGCATGCTTTGCTCCCTTGTCTTTCCTTTTTGGGCCCAACAGGTGAGGGCAGAGAGGGAAGTTCTGCCACTGAGGCCTCTCTACCCAAACAGGGCGGTCCCCGGCAAACAGGACAGCTGGTCCTGGAGTGCACCTGAGCCTCCCACCCAGGCGGCCCGTGCAGTGGCGCCGTTATCTCTCCTTTCACAGGTGAGGAACACGGTGCTGGCGCGGGCGGGGGACCTTCCTGGAGCCCCAGCTGCAGCCCCACCCCCGCCCGGCGTCCTCTCATCTGCTCTTCCCACACTCCCCCTTGGGCTGTGCACCTGGGCCAGAGGTGTAGACTTGGGATGGAGCCACAGACCCACGGGAGCCCCTCTGAGGTCCTCTGGCTCCCACCCCCCACAACCGAGGCCAGAGGGGACGGGCCGGACTCCTAGGCGAAGGCTACTCCCACCCTCTCCCAGCGTCGAGAGGACTGGGTAGGGCTGGAAGGAGGACCCCCCCGACACACACACACACACTCAGGCCTCTGGGTGTCCCAGCTCTGCTGCCTCCGGGCCCCAGCGAGCCACAGGCTCTGGACAGGCCACAGGGAACCCTGCCCGCGGGCCCTGCTATGACCTTGTCTTTGGGAAAGGAGCCGCTTTGACTTGGGAAGATTCGGGAAGACGCCTTCGGCTGGGCGAGAGGCTGCAGAGGACTCAGCCTGCCCCCACCAACCGCCAGGGCTGCCCACTGTCCTCACCGCCCTGGGTCGAAGGTAGCGGAGCCCCGCAGGCTGGGTTTTAGGAAGGCGGGCGACCTTCCCCCACAAGACGGAAGCGGTGCGGTGACCAAGGCGCAGCCGGAGCGCACGGTGCCCTTTCAGTCGCCAGGAGGAGGCTATATTTAGGGTCCACGGACATCGCCCAGGACCTGGGCAGCCTTCACTGGGAGCCATCGCTAATCACTGCGTTGAGTTTACGGGTGCCCCTGGGCACACTTAACCCAGGGCAATGAATAGTTATTGCTCGGCCTCCCGCTCAGGGCCTGTGGGCACACTTAAGCGAGCTGGCGGATTGCTGCGAGCAGGGCACGGCTCGGGTACACCCTTGGGCACCCTGCGCCATCAGCGGGGGGAGGCAGAGTATTAAATATCTATGTGCCCTGTGCCCACAGCTGCATTTAGCCAAGGGCAAGGCCGGTGAAACGGCTTTAATTAAAACTTAATGCAAGTTCAAGGTGCAGCCACGGAAGCGGCGGCTGCAGAAGTCACCAGGAATGAATCAGTCAATTCGATGAGGTTCTCAGATAGGGGGAGGGGGCTGCGGGGACGGGGGCTGGGGCAGCGCAGACCCGTTTTCGGTCGCTTGCGTGCTTTCCACCTCTCTGCGCCCTTGTTTGGGAATGTGGGCCCCCGCACACCCCCACACCTCGGCGGCAGAAGGAGACAAAGCGGGCAGCAGAGCGGAGAGTCGGTCCCGCTGTTCTCAGCGATTCCGCCCAGTGTCGTGTGTCAGCCGCAGGATCAGCCCCCCTGGCGGCTGCTCCTGGAATTACAGGCCCAGTGCGCAGGAGAAGTGGCCGGCCCTGGGACGTCAAACCCATAACTGGGGGCACCCCTGCAAGGCAGGTGGGTAGAGGAAGACCACCCCCCTTTAGCTCTGCTCCTTACGGCGGGGAAGCAAAGGGGTTGCAGAGTCCGGGAAGGCAGTGAGGCGGGCTCAGCAGAGACTGGACTGGGGGCTCCGCCAGACAGAGCACTCACTCCGAAACCAGGCCAGGGACCAGCACTGCAGTGCGGTGGGTAAAACCGCTGCTTGTGACACCTGCATCCTACGAGAACACCAGCTCAAGTCCCGGCTGCTCGGCTTCCAGTCCAGCTCCCTGTTAATACCCCCGGGAAAGCAGCAGATAGATGGGCCTGGGTGCTGGGGCCGCTGCCATCCACAAGGGAGGCCTGGATGGAGTTCCAGGTTCCTGGCTTCTGCCTGGACCAGCCCTGACTGCTGTGGCCGCTTGGGAAGTTAATCAGCAGGTGGAAGATCTGTCTCTGTCTCTGTCTCTTTCCCCTCCCCGCCCCAATCATTCTGCCTTTCAAATAAATAAGTCTTAAATAAAAACCAATAGAAAATTGAGGCCGGCGCCGCGGCTCACTAGGCTAATCCTCCGCCTAGCGGCGCCGGCACACCGGGTTCTAGTCCCGGTCGGGGCGCCGGATTCTGTCCTGGTTGCCCCTCTTCCAGGCCAGCTCTCTGCTGTGGCCAGGGAGTGCAGTGGAGGATGGCCCAGGTGCTTGGGCCCTGCACCCCATGGGAGACCAGGAAAAGCACCTGGCTCCTGGCTCCTGCCATCGGATCAGCGCGGTGCGCCGGCCGCAGCGCGCTGGCCGCGGCGGCCATTGGAGGGTGAACCAACGGCAAAGGAAGACCTTTCTCTCTGTCTCTCTCTCTCTCACTGTCCACTCTGCCTGTCAAAAAAAAAAAAAAAAAAAAGAAAAGAAAAAAAAAGAAAATTGACACAGGCCGGTGCCACGGCTCACTGGGCTAATCCTCTGCCTGTGGTGCCAGCACTCTGGGTTCTAGTCCCGGTTGGGGCGCCGGATTCTGTCCTGGTTGCCCCTCTTCCAGTTGCCTCCCCTTCCTTGGAAGGAAGACCTTTCTCTCTGTCTCTCTTTCTCTCTCATTGTCTGACTCTGCCTGTCAAAAAAGAAAAAAAGAAAAAGAAAGGAAGGAAGGAAATTGACACAACCAACTGCTGGCTAAAAGAGATTCCAGAAGCCCAGGCCAGATGAGAAAAACACTATACGCTCTTCCTGGGACCAGGGGCTCTGTCCTAGCCAAAACTTTTGCACCAGCACCCAGCAAATGCAAGGTGGCTTCAAAAATGCCATGGACAATGGATGGAAAGATAAGTTCATTTTAGAGCAGAAAATCTGAAATCCATGAGCTTTTGGAAGACCCTGCAGTAGGTGCTTAATTAGCCGAGTTTTCACTCCAGCCTCCTCCTCCCTCCTGTCTCCCTTCTCATCCCTCTGGCCAAATTCAGCATTTCATTGGACCACACACGTTTATAAAAATAAAGGCAACTTGGGGTGGGCGCTGTTGTGTAGTGGGTAAAGCCTCCACCTACAGCACCAGCATCCTATATGGGCGCCGGTTCGAGTCTCTGCTGCTCCTCTTCAGATCCAGCTCTCTACTATGACCTGGGAAAGCAGTGAAAGATGGCCCAAGTCCCCGGGGCCCTGCACCCACATGGGAGACCTGGAAGAAGCTCCTGGCTCCTGGTTTTGGATCGGCGCAGCTCCAGCCGTTGTGGCCATTTGGGGAGTGAACCAGTGGATGGAAAACCTCTCTCTCTGTCTTTCCCTCTCTGTCTGTAACTCTGCCTCTCAAATAAATAAACAAATAAATCTTAAAAAAAAAAAAAAACAATGCCAACTATTTTTTAATAAGGAGATTTCCCAAACAATTACAGATTTCCAGTTTTTCATCAAAAGTTGGAAATCCTGCAAGATGGACTGGAGTTGGGTAGCTGCTGCCCCTCTGCGGGGGCTGGGGTGGGGATTGTGCTGCTCCACTTGCCCCACCCCCACCTGCCACCTCGCTCAAGTCGGCACCGCCCTGCGGGTCCCCGGCCCATCTCTGAATCTCTGTTTACTTCTCTCATCCTTGGACGGGGGATAACAAGAGCACCTGCTGCCTAGGGTTGCCGTGGAGGTGAAGTGAGTTAAAACAGAACGGTAAGAATAGTGCCTGGCACGGACTGAGCCCTACATACGAGGCATCTCCAGAAAATTCTTAGAAGATGCATGTTGTGAAAAACTATTCTGAACTTTTTTGCATCATAATAAACTTTTTTTTTTAATTTGGAAGAGAGAAAAAGAGAGTTCGCGTCTACTGGTTCACACCGCAAGTGCTGCAATGTCCACAGTTGGGCTGGGGCCAAACCTGGGAATGAGCGCCCACTCCAGGTCTCCCACGTGGGTGGCAGGGACCCAGGGGCTTGAGCCATCACCACCGCCCCCCGGGGTGTGCCTTAGCAGGAAGCAGGACTGGGAGCCGGACTCAAATCCAGGCACCTCGATGTGAGATGCCGGTGGCTTAGCCATGAGGCTAAACACCTGCTCCCCTTTCTTATCCACTTAATTGTTTATTTACTTAGGAGGTAGAGAGACAGAGAGGAAAAGAAACATCTCTTCATTCCATTTCTCCATAGACCTTGTGAAGTACTTTTGTTTTTGTTGAGTAAATGAGGGCAGGGGTAAAATCCACACCCTTTCTGTGACAGGTTTGGCCCCTGTGGTGTTTGCCATCCTCCCCACCCCCCAGGCTGGCTCAGCTCACAGAGCCCCCCCCAGGGGGGGGTTAGCGGCCCGTAAGGCAGAGGACGAGTGGGGTTTGGGGATAAACCTCCAGGGCTGATCTTCCAAATGGACACAGCACACCTGATGGCACCTGAGCTCTGTAACCGCCACGGCCCAAGCTAAAACGCAGCATCCGAACTCGCGACTTTCAACCCAGAGAGAAGGAACACAGAGAGGGTTTTGCAGCCTTGGTGATGACGCAGGTGGCCCCGTGGCAACAGGGAGAAAGCCACTCAGAGACCTTCAGCCCACCCCCTCTCCTAGCCCATCTCAGCCCTTGGTGCTCAGAAAAGCCCCGCAGAACCCAGGCCTCTGCAGAGGACGAGGCGTGAGGCAGCCCCAGACGCCGCTTCTCCGCCTGGCCATGTCCTGGGCTCGGAGCCATGGCCGCCGGCCTTGACCTTCACAGAGAAGTCCAGCACAGATGCCCCACGGCCGCCCCCCAGGCCCTGGGCAGCCGGTACCTGGATGAACTCGGGGCTGCAGCGGACGCTCTGCTGGCCCAGCCTCGACCCGATTCGGGGACACTTCATTACGTAGCGATCACTCCGCTCCAACCTCTTCACCCCTTTTTGAAATATTCTGATTTCCAACCTGTAATTTGCTGTCTGGAAGCAGGGCGAGATCCGTGCGTGTGGGTGAAAGAGAGAAACACAGTTAATAGGCCACAATTACGGGTCAGTGGCCGTTAGCAGCAAATAGGATTAGAAGCTGGCAGGTCTCGGAGGCAGGGTGGGCAGGGAGACTAAGACTGGCAGGGACCCAGACCCCAGCTTCAGCCTCTGGGCTCCCACCGGGGAAATCCTCAGGGCTGGGGATTCTCTGTGGGTCTGGGAGGGACCGCCCTGGCCAGAACAAGAGGTCTTGGTTGAGCTCCCCTGACAGTTAGCAAACATTTGCTCAACATCTGTGTCCCCTCTGACACCCACGACCGGCTTTCTTGTGCCCATTTGACAGTCAAGGCAGCTGAGGAGCGAGGGCCCGAGGTAAAGGCGCGTGGCCGTTCCCGGCCTGCGCACAAAGACCTGGTCTGCTCATCCCCTCCCTCCCTGTGTGCAAGGTGCAGCTTCAGAGATGTCATAGCAATGGGCTCCACGAGGGCCCTCCTCCCGCCACGTGGGGAGAACCCAGGGGTAAGGTTGGGGGCAGGGCCTGAGAAGGCTGCTGTTGGGGGGAGGGGGTGCAAAAGGAGGCGACCGCAGAGAGGAGGGGAATGAGGACTAAGGAGGAGGCGAGCTCCTGAAATCCCATCCCCAGGAAGGGCCTCAACCCCGTTAGGGAAGAACTGGGCTCAGTCACGGAAGGAGGATGAGAAATGAAAGAGGAGAAAACGGGGGGGACTGTGAGGGTCCTGGGCCGGACTACACCTGCCCAGGAGCCAGGGAGTGGAAGTTAGCCACCAAGAATACCTGGGAGCCACGCCCCCTCCAGGCCACTGCAGAAGTCAGGGCCTGCCCCCCTCTAACTGGCATGAGCCCACCCCTCCATCCCCAGCCCCGAAACCCCCTTCTCCAGCCCTCACTGGGGAGGTCCCAGGTTTCTAGGGCCTCAAGCTCCTGGGAGGGGGAGGCCTCTACGTGACCCGGCATTTGGCACAGCAGTTAAGACACTGCTTGAGTTCTAGGTTCAAGTCCCAGCTCCGCTTTCAATTCCAGCTTCCTGCTAATGCACACCCCGGGAGGCAGCAGATGACGGCCCAAGTGGCCTGCCACCCAGTGGGAGACCCAGAGTGATTAGCTGGCTCCTGGCTCCGGCCTGGCCCAGCCACTGCTGTTTCTGGCATTTGTGGAGTGGACAAACATCTGCCAGTCTGTCTGTCTTTTAAATAAATATTCTACAGGCCCACCTCCTTCTGCACAAAGCAGGCCGAGTATCGAACTCGGAAGATGAAGTCCCCGTCGGGAGTAGGGTGCAGGAAGTAGCCACACTTGGCCAGGGAAGAATCCAGGTGGTCGGGGCCCCTCCAGGTCCCTGTAATGAGAAAGGGACGGCAACGTGGCTTGAGCCTGCTGAGGCCACTGGTGAGCAAGGTCAGAAACAGCGACACCCTCTGCCCGGAGCTGCTCTCCTGGGGTGTCTGGAAGAGGCAGAGGTAGAAGGCCCAGAAAGATTTGCACCCTCAGGAAGGCCCAGTGATTTCCCCTTCGATATGGCGGATACGGCGGATACGGGGGATTCGGCGGCCCCTTAGGCTCAGGGACCCACTCCAAGATGCTCTGTGGCTGCCAGAAATCACGGATGGCACCAGACCCTACAGGTGCCACATTTGCCTCTCGTGAAGGTACTTCCCAAACTTCCTGGAGCACGTGCCTGGGTCCCTGCTGCCTGACCCCAGGAACCAGCGCTCAGTTATCCTCAAGGCAGATTCCGTCGGGGTAAGCCTGACTGTAAGTCCACTGTCCACAGACTTTATGAAGTGCATTTGAACACACAAATCTATGATAATAAAGTATCATTTAAAACTTAGGCAGGGGCCGGCACTGTGGCGTAGCAGGTGAAGCCACTGCCTGCAGTGCTGGCATCCCATATGGGCACCGGTTCAAGTCCCGGTTGCTCCACTTCCTGTCCAGCTCTCTGCTATGGCCTGGGAAAGCAGTAGAAAATGGCCCGCCGGCGCCGCGGCTCACTAGGCTAATCCTCCGCCTTGCGGCGCCGGCACACCGGGTTCTAGTCCCGGTCGGGGCGCCGGATCCTGTCCCGGTTGCCCCTCTTCCAGGCCAGCTCTCTGCTGTGGTCAGGGAGTGCAGTGGAGGATGGTCCAAGTGCTTGGGCCCTGCACCCCATGGGAGACCAGGAGAAGTACCTGGCTCCTGCCATCGGATCAGCGCGGTGTGCCGGCCGCGGCGGCCATTGGAGGGTGAACCAATGGCAAAGGAAGACCTTTCTGTCTGTCTCTCTCTCTCACTGTCCACTCTGCCTGTCCAAAAAAAAAAAAAAAGAAAAGAAAAAGAAAGAAAGAAAATAGCCCAAGTTCTTGGGCCCCTGCACCCATGTGGGAGACCCAGAAGAAGCTCCTGGCTCCTGGCTTTGGATCAGTGCAGCTCCGGCCACTGCGGCCATCTGGGGATTGAAGCATTGGATAGAAGATCTGCCCCCCCCCCCCCGCCTCTCTTCTCTCTCTGTGTAACTCTGACTTTCAAATAAATAAACCTTTAAAAAAAAACTTAGGCAGAGAAAGAACAATAACTAATAATAAAATAGAACAATGGTTACCTGTACACTATAATGAAAGTTACTTAAAGCTTATGAGTTGTTTCTGGAATTTTCTGCAGGTCACAGAAACAGTGAACAGTTAAACCACAGGGAAGCGGGGCTGCGGCACATCCGGAATCCGGCCCCGTCTCCCTGCTCTGGGCTCCTCTTGTCTTGGCTCCAGGCTTCCTCCCTTAGCCCCTGTGTCTGTGACCCGCACGGTGGCCAACAGGATCCCGTTCAAAGCTCTATCAGATCCTGCTCTCCTCTGCTCAGACACCTCCATTCTTCTCTTGGCGGGGGCAGGGGGCAGGGAGCCAAGGTCCTCCAAGACCCCTCACTCGCTGACCACCTCCCCCATACCCTCCACCTCCCTCCCTCTGACCCTGCCGCACCACTGGGGCTGTGTCTCAAGCATGCCAGGCGCACTCCTGCCTCAGGGCCTCTGCACCCAACGTGCTCTGGGTCTGGAACTCTCTCCTTCCTACCTGCCTGCGCACTGCCCCACGAGCCTGCGCTGACCACACTCCTGATCCTGAATCCTTGCTTTCTGTTCCGCAGTGCACACTGCCTGCCAACCCGCCATCAAACAGTTTGCGTATCGATTCTATTCCCTACCTGTCACCCCCGACCCGGGGCATCGCCGCCTCCCTGGTGCTGGCACCGTGCCTGGCATCGGGAGGCTCAGGCAGTCTCCGTGGGAGGACAGAGATCTCAAGAGCGCTCCCCCCGAGCAGAGGGATCACGGGCCCGCTCCATCATCTGCCCTGGACCTCCCTCTAGTTTCCACAATTATCTTGTATCACTTGACATGATTTTTTTAAAGGCCGTTCTTGAAGGTTCGCAGTTTCAGCGTGCAGTGGGTGGGAGATGGACACGGGGCTCCGCGTGGGGGTCCCCCAGGGGGAGAGGCTCCCCTCCCAGCAGCTCGCAGCTTGCACTACTATCTTTAGCAGGAGATCAAGGCCGCGCCTCGGGCGGAGGGAGGCTGTGGAAGGCGGCTCACTGGGGAAATAAAGTGTCTGAGGCTGGATGTGCAAATTGACCTGGGTCGCTTTAGTTTTGCATCCACGTTTGCACTTTGTAAATATTTGCCTGGCACCCCGCCGCTCACACCTGCTCGCTGTCCGCTCAAGTTCTCGGAAGGCAGCAGGCACCGCCATTTCTCCAGCCCCACCTGGCGCTGCCGGGCTGCCGCGCGAAATGAAAACGCTCCCTCAAAAGCCACAGGTGTCTCTGCCAGCGCAGAAAACTAATGGGCTGTGGCTGGCCGCTGTGACTAATTCTCTGATTATTGACTTTATGATTTTACGCTTAAAACTTCTTTATAATAACACACAGAAATGTTTAATGGGCTCTATCCAGAGCCATAAAAATTACTTATTGAACAAGCGTTTTAAAACTATTAATCTATTGTTTTCCATTAATAATGGCTCTCCAAAGAACAGGCGACAGCTTAATGTATCCACAGCATTTCTACTGGAAAAGTGGCCTTTTAATACACAAATGCTACTTCTGAGATGTCCAGAGCCAACGGCCACCGGGCGCCCAACCCACCCAGGACAGATTTAGGCCACACCAGTCCCACAGGGTGCCTTACGAATTTCCAAGGGTGGGCTTGGCGTACAAGCGAAGACGCTGTCTGACCCAGCCGACGTCGACCCTTACCTGGTGGGTGCAGGACTCTGCTCAGCCACCGCTTCAAACCTCCCAGGCGGCTCCGTGGGACCCACAGGGTCATGTAATCAGAGAAGCACTCGACCTCATCGGTCGACCAGGAAGACACTTCTGGAAGGAAGAAGGGGGTGGTGGGGAGCAGGTGACCACCCCCCCACATCCTCCACCCTAGCTCTGTGTCTCCCTCCTTCCCGGCTCATACCACTGATGAGAATTATGGTGTGTGGCTGTTCGTGGGATCTCCCATGAGGGAAGATGGGTGGAGATAAGCCCGCCTCTTACTCACGTGAAAATGGGCTCAGGTAGGGCAGGGGCTGTGTTGGCAGTATTGCCCACCCCACCCCCATGGCTCTTCCTCACAGTGGCACCTGGCGCCTGTAGCCGCTGGGTCAATATTTGTTCCACCCACGGCTCTGGCCAGAGCCTGGCGTGTCCTAAAGATGGGAATGAAGGACGTCACACCCTGGAGAGGCGTCTACTGCCTGTCCCCTAGACGTGCAAACCACGCCCTCCGTGAAGAGTGTAAGTTATGGGGTATTTGTTCACCACATGCCCCGAAACCCTGCCCAGTGCCTGGCATCCACAGACACCGCCATACGTGTGTGAAGTGCGTGTTTTCAATCCAAGCACTGGAATCACACAGGGACACGTGAGACAGCTGGGCCATAGGAAGTGGACTCTTGCTTATTTCCCCAGGGAGCCCTGCCCGGCGCTCCCCAACACTGGACAGCTGAGACAGCTTGAACGAAACTCACTCTAGGTGTGAACCATCTGACAACAGGAGGCCTGGGAAGGCTGGAAGCATCTTACCTGCTAATCTCTCTCTCGACAGAGACCTGCAAGCTGCCAGGAGGGACACCTTGTGTGCATCCAACCCTGGAGCTGGACGCTCAGGGCTCAGATGCTGGCTCCAGCTATCGCACCTGGGACAAGTCATTTAACCCCTCCGAGACCCATTTCCTCTTTTGCAAGGCGGGCACATGGAAGAATTAACCTTGGCCCAAAGAGGTTTGAGGCCCCCTCCTCTCCCCAGCACCTGGGTGGCAAATTCTTTTTTTTTTTTTTTTTTTTTTTTTTTGACAGGCAGAGTGGACAGTGAGAGAGACAGAGAGAAAGGTCTTCCTTTGCCGTTGGTTCACCCTCCAAAGGCCGCCGCGGCCGGCGCACCATGCTGATCCGATGGCAGGAGCCAGGTGCTTCTCCTGGTCTCCCCTGGGGTGCAGGGCCCAAGCACTTGGGCCATCCTCCACTGTACTCCCAGGCCACAGCAGAGAGCTGGCCTGGAAGAGGGGCAACCGGGACAGAATCCGGCACCCCGACCGGGACTAGAACCTGGTGTGCCGGCGCCGCAAGGCAGAGGATTAGCCTAGTGAGCCGCGGCACCGGCCCCTGGGTGGCAAATTCTAAGCCCTCGGAATATTCTGTCCAATAGGAGTGTCTGCTTCCTTGCGGGCACTGGCCACATCGGATAGCCCCTGCCGACGATGTGAGTTATGCCGGGGCTGCGGCATCAGCTCACCACGGGGGCTGGAGACTAAGGGCAGCCACGCCCACCTGTCTGACCACTCGATGACCTCGGCCCGGGTTGGCCACATTCTTTGTGTGTTGTCCCACATTGCTGCTGGGAGAAGTTAGCAGGAGTGGCGGACTCTTCAGGTAAGGACACCTGGAAGCCTGGCCCCGGGTCTCCCCAGGATGTGTGATTATTGAACCTGAAATGGTCTTGGGGACTCTCCGACTTGAAGTCGAAAGGGAGGATGGTCAGGGCTGGCGTTGTGGCACAGTGGGTTAAGCCAGTGCTGGTGATGCCGGCATCCCATACCAGGGGCCAGTTCAAGCCCCGCCTGCTCTGCCGCTGACCCAGCTTCCTGTTACTGCATCCGAGCAGGCGGTGGGAGATGATGGCGTCCTCGGGAGCCAGTGGATGGAAGATATCTACCTCTGGCTCTCCTCTTCTGTCACTATGCCTTTCAAGTAAATAAGCAAATCTCTTTCTTTAAAAAGATTTATTTATTTATTTGAAAGGCTGAGTGAGAGAGAGGCAGAAGCAGAGAGAGAGGTCTTCCCCAGATGGCCACGACAGCTGGAGCTGAGCCAATCTGAAGCCAGGAGCCAGGAGTCTCCTCTGGTCTCCCACGCGGGTGCAGGGGCCCAAGGACTTGGACCATCTTCCACTGCTTTCTCAGGCCACAGCAGAGAGCTGGATGGGAAGAGGAGCAGCCGGGACTCAACTGCTGCCCATATGGGATGCCGGCACTGCAGGCGGCAGCTTCACCTGCTCTGCCACAGTGCTGACCCATAAATAAATCTTAAAAAAAAAAAAAAGGTGAGGCTAGTCTCGGGGCAGGCATCGTAGTGTCGTGGGTTAAGCTGCTGCCGGGACACCCGCATCCCACATTGGACCTTCCTGGATTGGGTCCCAGCTACTGTGCTTCCAATCCAGCTTCCAGCGAATGCGCCTGGGAAAACAGCGGGTGATGATCCAAGTACTGGGCCCCTGCAATGCGTGTGGAGCCTCAGGTGGAGTTCTAGGCTCCTGGCTTCAGCCTGGCCCAGCTCTGGCTAAAATAAGCATTTGGGGAGTGAACCAGAGAATGGAAAATCTCCCTCCCCCTCCCCCATCTCCTCCCTCTCCTCCCATCCCCTCCCCCTCCCCCTCTCCCTCTCCTTCTTCTTCTCCCTCTCCCTAACTCTCTCTCTCTCTCTCTCTGCCTTTCAAATAAGTAACATCTTACAAACAAGAAGGTGGTCTCGGCGTCCCCTGACCTTGTGGCACAGTGACAGTGCCTGTCTCAAAGACACAATGAAGGGATGCATGGCACGTGCCCAGCACAAGGCCTGGCCCATAACACTGCTGGACAGATGCATGGCACTGGCACAGGGTCTTCATTGGCTGCAGGCGCATGGCTGCCCGGGTTGAAGTCCTGGCTCTGCCACCCACTGCTGTGAGACCGCAGACGAGTCCCTCGCTCTTCTGAACCTCGGTCCCCTGCTGTAAACACCGTGCTGATGTAAGGACGAGGCAGCAAGGCCAGCCTGGCAACGGCACACGGCACATGCCGTGCGTGCTGGTGTTTATGACTGAAACAAGCCCCGGGCTCTGAGTCAGAGGATGCCAGGCCCAACCTGAACCCGGCACCAGGCAGCCATGAGACCCCGGCACGTGGCCTCCCTGGCTCCCATGTTGTTGGCGCTGGGAGAGGGCAGCGGACAGCCACACTGTGGGCAGGCTCTGTGGCTGTCTCACTTCAGAGTTACCCAGCTCCCCCCAGCACGCCAGCTACCAGTCTCCGCAGGAACTGCCCGAGCCTGGAAGTATCATCGAGTTACCTGTCAGAGCTTCACGTGCAGGGCTCGCCCCGTGCCTGTTTGACCTGGAGGGGAGACTCCACGCGGACACGGCAGCCTGAACACAGACAAGGCAGACAGCCCTGCAGGACAGAACAGAGAGCGTGGAGGGGACACACAGGCTCCGAGGCCCGATCTACCTGCATCCATTCACTCACCCCATGCTGTTCCTCTTGAGGGCCTACTGTGTGCAATGGCCAAGACACAGAAAGAACCATCATGGACAAGTGAAAACATAGCTGAATAAAGACATTTCGGATGACAGTCAGCTCTAGGGCCAGCGTGGTGGTGCGGTGGGTTAAGTCACAGCCTGCAATCCCATACCCCATATCAGAGCGCCGGTTCGAGTCCTGGTTATTCTGCTTCTGATCCAGCTCCCTGCTAATGCACCTGGGAAAGCAATGGAAGATGGCCCAGGTGCTCGGACCCCTGCCATTCATATGAGAGACCCGGATGGTGCTCTGGGCTCCTAGCTTTGGCCTGGACAGGCCCCAGCTGTTGTAGTCATTTGGGGAGTGAACCATCAGTTGGAAGATCTCTCTTTCTCTCTCTCTCTCTCCCCCCTTCAAATAAATAAGTCAATCTATAAGAAAAACAACAGTCAACTCCCCCCAAAAATTAAGCAGAACAATGAGACGAAGAGCCTACAGTGCAGAGAGAAAGGGGGGCTCCCTCCAATTGAGAGGTCGGTGCTAAACGACAATTTTTTAAAAAGATAACAGGGTGAGAAAAAAGGTAGCATCATGACCTCATACAGATGAAATAAATGAGGCTGTGTGGAAGATTTTATTAGCTCGTTATTAACGAGGGAACCAGGCAGACGGTAGAAGCCGTTCAAAGGAGAGGAAAGAGAAGACGCATTTCCGGATCAGGGACGTCGAGCTGAACCGGCAAACAGCCTCACAGCCGCTTCCTCCACGCTGAGAGAGGCAAGTCCGGTGAACCTCCCCCGACGCGATTGATTTGCCTGTCCCTGAGCAAGAATGACTGTGTGTACTGAGTTCTCTGCACAACAGCGCAAGGATGGAGTGAGAGAGAGCCGGAGGGGTCTGCACGAGACAGCGTGTGGTGTTCCAGCGCAGGCTCCTGTACCGGTTGGTTTCGGTTGGGTTTTGCTTATTCCAAATTTCCCCATGTCGAGTAAAACGTGGCTGAGAGATGACAGGTGAGCCCAGCAGGTGCAGAGTGAGGGATGAGCCCAGGATGTGTAGGACCTGGGAAGTCCGTGGAGCTGTGGTCAGCAACAAAGAGGAAGAGTGGCCAGGAGGTGAGGGGCAGCCCGGGGCGGAGCCACCAGGCCCTCGGGAGCCATGGCGCAGGCTGGAATTCTGTCAGGAACAGGACGAGCAGCCCGGGAGAGCTGTAAGCGGGGAAGGGACAGGAGCTGCTGTTTTAATGGAATCCTGCTTGCTGGGACTCTGGCTATTTTTAAAAACCGCAGCCCAAAGCCTAAATTCTCAGCACAGGTTCCTTGAAGGGAGTTGCGGAACAATCCTGGAGCCAGAAGTTGGAAAAGAGGACTGACCTCAACAGGGGGCCAGGGCAGACACAGTGCGGAGAAAGCTCCCGCCTGCTCCCCCTGGGAGGGAGCTTGGTTCAGCCACTTTTGGAACGGGCAGATCTGCTGAAATTGATCAGACCTCCACCTGCGACCCTCACCTCCACACGCACAGAAATGCCAGCGCAGGTGCCGCCAAAGACGGGCACGAGAGCATTCACGGGAGCACTACCGCTTCTGGAAGCCGGAAGCCGTCCGGATGCTTATCAACCACAGGGTGTCCACTCACCAACGGAACACTATGCTACACACACACGCGACTGACCACTGATAAATCCAACAATGTGGGTGAATCTCAGAAACCTTCTGCAGGGGTTAGATGCCTGCAGCCCATGTCAGAGCACCTGGTGTGAATCCTGGCTCCACTGCCTTCTCTCACCCAGCTTCCGGCCAATGGGCACTGTGGGAGACAACAGGGAATGCATGGCTCCCACACGGGAGGCCTCCATTGAGTTCCTGGCTTCCGGCTTCCTCTTGGCCCAGCCCTGGCCATTATAGGCATGTGGGGAATGAACCAGTGGATGGGAGATTTCTCTCTCTCTATTTCTCTGCCTCTCAAATAAAGAAAATAAATTCTTTTTAAAAATTTGCTGAGGGGCCAGCACTGTGGGTAAAAGCTGCCGCCTGCAGTGCTGGCATCCCATATGGGCGCCAGTTTGCATCCCAGCTGCTCCACTTCCGATCCAGCTCTCTGCTATGGCCTGGGAAAGCAGTAGAAGATGGCCCAAGTCCTTGGGCACCCTGCACCCGCGTGGGAGACCCAGAAGAAACTGCTGGCTCCTGGCTCCTGGTTCCTGGCTTCGGATCGGCTCAGCTCTGGCCATTGTGACCATCTGGGGAGTGGACCAGTGGATGGAAGACCTCTCTCTCTCTTTGCCTCTCTTTCTCTCTGTGTGTAACTCTGATGTTAAAATAAATAAACAAATCTTTAAAAAAGAAGAAAAAACGTAAGTTTGAGGGCAGGCATTTAGCCTAGTAGTGAAGACACCCATATCCCATATCAGAGTTCCTAGGTTCAATTCTCCCAGCTCAAGGTCCCAAGTCCAGTTTCCTGCCAGTAAGACCCTGGGAGGCAGTAAGTGAGGGCTCAAGTAGTTGGGTCTCTGCCAGCCTCATGGCACCTGGACAAACTTCCAGTCTCCCAACTTCAGCCAAAACAGACTCCCAAAATCGCCAGATGTCTTTGGTGGAGAGCTGGGTGTTGTCTAGTATACACTTCAGAGCTACATGATTCTCTGCACTTCTCGTCTTTGAGCAGTTTTACAACTTTGTATGTTGTGGACTACGGAGAACAAAGCAAGTGATTGTGAAATAATGCAGATGGGTCCTAGCCAGTTATCTGATAGATATTGACCAATTTCGCATACACTAGAATTCCTCCACGCGTTCCTGACTACTGCTCTTTGAAGTTGCCTTAGACCTGACTATAACATCTCACCAGTTCCCTAACTAGTTAACGAATTAAATAAAATCCAGACCCCTGTTCATTTTACATGAGCATACTTTAAAAACCTCACAGAAAATGGGATTAAAAGATCAGTTCATTGTGCTGCAAAAAACATTTGAAATCCACCCATGTGGGAGCTCATGTGGCACAGTGCGTTAAACAGCCACTTGCGATGACCACAGCCCATGTCGGAATGCCAGTTTGAATCTTGGTTCCTCTGCTTCCAATCCAGCTTCCTGCTTGTGCATCTGGGAGGCGACAGATGATGGCTCGAGTACTTAGGGCCCTGCCACCCACGTGGGAGTCCTGGATGAAATCCCAGTCTCTGGGCCGGCGCTGTGGCGCAGAGGGTTAACGCCCTGGCCTGAAGCGTCGGCATCCCATATGGGCACAGGTTCTAGTCCTGGCTGCTCCTCTTCTGATCCAGCTGTCTGCTATGGCCTGGGAAAGCAGTAGAAGATGGCCCAAGTCCTTGGGCCCCTGCACCCACGTGGGAGACCCGGAAGAACCTCCTGGCTCCTGGCTTCGGATCGGTGCAGCTCCGGCCGCTGCGGAAAATTGGGGAGTGAACCATCGGATGGAAGATCTCTCTCTCTCTCTCTCTCTCTCTCTCTCTGCCTCTCTTCTCTCTGTGTAACTCTGACTTTCAAATAAAAATAAATTAATTAAAAAAAAAAGAAATTCCAGTCTCCTGGTTTCATTCTGGCCTATCCCTGGCTATTGCAGACATTTGGGGGAGTAAACCAGTAGATGCAAGATTGATCTCTCTCTCTCTTTCTCTCTCTCTCTGATTCTGCATTTCAAGTAATACATAAGTAAACATTTTTAAAAGATTTATTTATTTATTTTATTTGAAAGTTAGGGTTACAGAGAGAGAGGGAGAGACAGAGATATCTTCTATCCATTGGTTCACTCCCCAAATGGCTGCAACAGCCAGAGCTGAGCCAACCCAAAGCCAGGAGCTGGGAACCTCCCCCAGGTCTCCCATGTGGGTGCAGGAGCCCAAGCACCTGTGCCATCTTCTACTGCTTTTCCAGGCACAAGCAGAGAACTGGATTGGGAGCGGAGCAGCCGGGACTCGAACCGGCACCCATATGGGATGCCAGCACTGCAGGAGGTGGCTTTACCTGCTACACCACAGCACCAAACTCTATAAACATTTTTTTTTTTACAGGCAGAGTGGACAGTGAGAGAGAGAGACAGTTTTTAAGGTTCCTGTTTTTAAAAAGCTCATAGAAGGCCAGCGCCGCGGCTCACTAGGCTAATCCTCCACCTTGCGGCGCCAGCACACCGGGTTCTAGTCCTGGTCGGGGCGCCGGATTCTGTCCCGGTTGCCCCTCTTCCAGGCCAGCTCTCTGCTGTGGCCAGCAAGTGCTTGGGCCCTGCACCCCATGGGAGACCAGGAGAAGCACCTGGCTCCTGGCTTCGGATCAGCGTGATGTGCCGGCTGCAGTGCGCCAGCCGCGGCGGCCACTGGAGGGTGAACCAACGGCAAAGGAAGACCTTTCTCTCTGTCTCTCTCTCTCACTGTCCACTCTGCCTGTCAAAAAAAAAAAAAAAAAAAAACCTCATAGAAAGTGTACATTATGAGAAACCATACATGGATCTCTATTTTTTGTGCCAAAATAAGGTTCTCTCCTAATTCCATTTCCCACAGATCTTCTGCAGTGCCCTCATATTTGCAGGTCGTGACTGTGCTCTTTCAGAAAAACTTCTCCTTTTACGAGACCTGGATGCTTTTCTGTATGCATATTAGACTTCGTGGTTTTTTTTTTTTAAATTAGGCTTAAAAAGTTCAATTTAAAAAGACAGGCCACTGTGCCTTCGCTGAGGCTGCTACCAGCCAGCCCTTCCATTCCTGGGTGAGAAGAAAGCCAGGGCCCAAGGCCAAGCTCAGGCAGGCCGGCTGCCAAGGCCCCCGGTCACCCCAGAGCGGGCTGGCAAGGAATCACAGGACCCCGGCCCAGGCCTGGAATCTGAGCTGAGCCTGCAGCCTCGGAGGCAGAGGAGCTGCCTGCCCCAGCCTCACTCACTGTCTTCAGGGAAAGTGTGAGGAGGTGTAGCTGTTGGGGAGAAACAAATCAACCCGAAAGAGGAACAAAGAAGGAAAAAGAACACAAAGGAGGAGGAGAGACAAACAGGGAAGCCAACGTGGAGCCCCGTCCCTGGAGAAAGCGGGCCCCTGCCCTGCGTGGCTCTGCTGGCCGCACGCTGGCCCTGCTGCCGGCTTCCTCCAGCCCCCAGCAAGGGGGGTGCGCTATTATTATGTCATTAATTCACAGAACAAAGACGTGGCCGGGACAATCGGGCTTGAAGTAAAGTCTCCAACGCGAATAAATCTGAGACTGGAGCAGAGGAGTGAACCCGGGGAGGGAGAATTGTCTCTGACCTTTAGCCCTGTCCTCGCGGGGACCCCTGCCCTGCTGTCCCACACGGAGGGTTGTGCAAAATCGGCCTTGCAAGGGGGCAGCAGCGGGCTGGCGGCCCTGCCCTTCAGCCCTCGCCGTGCCTGCTTTAGCTTCACTTAGCAGCAAAGAGGGGCTTGGGCTTTGCCCCCTCACTTCGGCAGCCCAGCTGAGGCAGCCCCTGACCTTGCCTGTGCCAGCCTTGGGCCAAGCTGAGCCTCCGTGGAAGGCACCAGGAGGAGTGCTGCCAGGACAGGGCTCGCCCACCCTGTTCTTCATTGTCCGCTGACTTAGAAACCTTGCCCCAAACAAAAGCCCTGCAGAGAATAGCCCAGCTATGACTGACATCCACGCTGGCCTTGGAGGGCTCAACTCCCACTGCCAGGAGCTATTTGAAGCATTTCTTTCCTGTTCTTTTTTTATTTACTTATTTCCAGTTTATTTGAAAGGCAGAGAGGCAGAGACAGATAGAGATCGGCTATGCCCTGGTTCACTCTCCAAACGCACACAACAGCCAGGGCTGGGCCAGGCTGAAGCCAGGAGCCAGGAGCTCCATTAGGGTCTTCCATGGGAGCGCCAGGGACCCAAGCACTAGCCACCATCTGCTGCCTCCCAGGGTGCGTGTTAGCAAGGAGATGGACCGGAAGCCGAGCCAGGACGTGAACGAGGCCTCGGGCCCAGCATCTCCGCAGAAGAGCTTCTTGAGCTGGGGAGGGGAGGTAGCTCTGGCTTTGAGACTGAGGCTGTTCGAAAGGACCGTGGGAAAACCCTGCACTTCCCGGAAGCAGTTTTCCTTAATGTGCTCCCTTCCTTAGGGAACGAATCCCAGAGCCAGCAGGCGGCAAGAAGGGCAGACAGGGACAGGAGAGACGGTGGGACACGCAGCCTGTCTCAAATCGCCACTGAGATTTTTCTCCCCAACCCCACAGCCAAATGGTTTGTGACCAGGACTCCTGGTGTTTGAAAGCCCCTTGAAATGGAGCATCTCTTGGCACCTTGAGCCCTAACTTGTTTTAAGGACCCCTCTAGGACAAACCAGGGTGTTGGGAGGAAGCAGGACTAAGGGTGACACGGGGCCTGGGGAAGGCAGGAGCAACGGAGCAGACCTCGCCGGCGAAGGCCACGAAACGGCCAAGGCTCACGCCCACTGACCCCTCTTCTCCTGGGTGTGAGGCTTCTGCATTCTAGGGACGACGTCTGGCACCAGGCTGCCCGGCACTACACCGGCCTCTCCCAGTTCCCGTGACGTCCGAAACAAGAGCCTTGCCGCGGGCCTGGGTAAGGGGCACTTACCAGACGACCGTCGGGGACGCCCACATCCTCCGGCCTGCGGGTTCTCCTGCCCCAGAACTTATCCGGGAGCGAGTCCAGGCTCAAACATGAGAGGCCAGCCTGCCTCCCCACCTCCAGGGCAGGACAGGGGTCACTCGGGTGCCAGAAAGCACAGGTAAGCGTCAACTCCGCCCATCTCCTCCCCACCTCCCTGCTTCGCTGACTTCAATCACTTTGACCCTGGGAGCCCAAATAAGGGTTAAGGGAAGGGTCCGCTGAGCTGCCCCACCTTGGCCTCCTTCAAGGTGGGGCTGGGTGGCAGGGCATCCACCTCTGCTTCTAGTAGGAGCCGGTCTGGGCCAAACAGAAGAAAGAAATTAAGAAACCAACCTGAGGGGCCAGAGTTGTGGTACAGTGGGGTAGGCCGCTGCTTGCGATGCCAGCATCCCCTCTCAGTGTGCAGGTTCAAGTCCCAGCTGCTCCACTTCTGACCCTGCTCTCTGCCAAAGTGCCTGAGAAAGTGGCAGAGGATGACGCAAGTTCCTGGGCCCCTTCCACTCACACGGGAGACCCAGATGGAGTTCCTGGGTCCTGGCTTCAGCCTGGCCCAGCCCCAGCCCCAGCTGTTAGGACCATCTGGGGAGTGAACCAGCAGATGCGACATCTCTCTCCCTGTCACTCTTTCAAATAAATAAATAAATCTTTAAAAATAAAAGAAACCACCTTTAATTGGAGAGCAGTTGTGTTCTCTGCACAGGGCTTCCCAGGAACCCCTCCTGGCAGAGTTCAAAGGAAACTGGAGGAGCTGCACCAGTGAGCAGGGGCTTGGTGAGTCTCTGGAGAATTTGCAAACAAACCAGCCAAGGCAGGAAGTCATGAACAGAGGAGAGAAATGAACCAGTGGGTTTTTGAAGGCTCGCTCTGGCAGCTGGGTTGAGAATGGCCTACAAGGGGCAAGAGGAGGAAGTAGAGAGAAGCAGGGAACGAATCAGCAAATGGAAAAGCTGTGTGAGTGTGAGTGTGAGTGTGCGTGTGTGATTCTGCCTTCCACATAAGTAAATTTTTTTTTTTTTGACAGGCAGAGTGGACAGTGAGAGAGAGAGACAGAGAGAAAGGTCTTCCTTTGTCATTGGTTCACCCTCCAATGGCCGCCGCGGCAGGCACGCTGTGGCTGGTGCACCGCGCTGATCTGCAACCAGGAGCCAGGTGCTTCTCCTGGTCTCCCATTGGGCCATCCTCCACTGCCCTCCCTGGCCACAGCAGAGAGCTGGCCTGGAAGAGAGGCAACCGGGACAGAATCCGGCGCCCCAATCGGGACTAGAACCCGGTGTGCCGGCGCCGCTAGGTAGGTGGAGGATTAGCCTAGTGAGCTGCGGCGCCAGCCAATAAGTAAATATTTTTTTAAAAAATAAGCATTTAAAAATGAATCATGCAATATTGCTTAGCAGTTGTCCTGAGCCAACCTACTGCATGCTAGGACTTCTCCAAAGGTGAGGAAGGCCATCTCACTCCGCTGCCACTCCAGTGCGGAACTGGCCACTCTCGCAGTGTCCAGGGCTGTCACATAGCAAAGCACCACAACCTGGTGACTTAAGCCAACAGAAATTTGTTTTCCCAAGTTTTAGAAGCCAAAAGTGCAAAATCCAGGCGTGGGCAGAGCACGCTGTCTCAGGTTCCTAAGGGAGGAACCTCGCTTGCTTCTCCCGGCTCCCGGTGGCTGCCTGCAGTCCGTGGTGGTCCTTGCTCGGAGCTGCTTCACTCTGCCTTCATCGCCCTCATCTTCTCCTTGCGTGTCCCAATTTCCATCTTCTTATAAGGACACCCGTCACGGGATTAGGTTCTACCTTAACTCGACTGCATTAGCAAAGGCCCCAGTTCCCACCAAGGTCACAGTCGCAAGCTTCAAGAGTCTGAGCACATCTTCTTGATGGACACCACTCAGTCCACAGCAGCTGCCATCTTGCTTTGCCGATTCTGGGTGAGTAAGACTGGGGGATTTTAAAGGCCAGGAATGTACCTCTCCACCCCTCCCTCCCTCCCTCTCTCTCTCTCTCTTTCTTTTCTTTCTCTCTTTTTAGATTTATTTATGTGAAAGGCAGAATGATGGAGAGGGAGAGACACAAAGAGACCTCCCATCCACTGATTCACTCCCCAAATGGCCACATTAGTCAGGGCTGAGCTAAGGCCAAAGCCAGGAGCCAGGAACCCCACCAGGTCTCCCATGTGGGTGGCAGGGGTCCAAGTACTTGGGCCATCCTCCGCTACTTTCCAAGGCACAGTAGCAGGGAGCTGGATCAGAAGCAGAGTAGCAGGGACTTAAACTTGTGCTCCAATATGGGATGCCGGCATCGCAGGTGGTGGCTTAACCCACTATGCCACAACACCAGCCCCTAGACTCCAATTCATTCTGCTCATCACTTTTGAAACTTAAAAACAAACAAACAAACAAACAAACCTGACCTGGAAGAAATTTTCCCAGCTACCTTACAATTTTGGGAGTCTTGAGACAACATCCTTTAATTGCTTGGTTCTCATCCCTTCCCTAGAATTTCATTGTGAAATTTTTCAAATGGATGGAAAAGTTCCAAGTACGCAGTGTGTGCTCATACAGGCTACCCCCAGAGCTGACCCAGGTGGTTCACCCACTGCTCCACTCGCTGTAGGTGGCTGCTCCCGTAACTCCTCCCTCTGCGGACCAACTTTTCCCTCCACTCCACATTGCTCTGCGCGCATCACCATCACCTGAGGAGGCTCAGAACCGCAATTCCAGTCCCAGTGAGGTGGGAGGCGGCTGCTTGTCACCAGGGTCCCGACACACAGGTGGCAGGCCCGCCTCACGCCAAACAGAGCACACAGCTGCTCAAAGCTCGCCAGGAACGTGTCCTGGCCCACTTCACAGGCCTCACACAGCAACGCCAAGGCCAGGGCAAACACCCTCGGTACACAGCTCCCTGAAGAGAACCTGCGGGACCGCACCTAACCTCTTGTTTCCTCCCTTACTTGGACAACCTAAACTCCATTCCTCCTGCACACACACCCACACACCTACGTAGACACACACTTTACACACATCCTTGAACGTAACCACACCCCCCCCCCACAAACCCCTACACAAATGCCTACTCTCAGAAACACACACCCCTACAAGCACAGTAGGGCCTCCTTTCTAGAATATTCTCAGAGAAAGCCATTTCACTGGGGTCTTTTCTGTTGGGCTCAAATTTCATTTCTCCATTTAGGGAAATCATATTTTCAAAATTGCTTTGGGGGAGGGGGGCAGCACCGTGGCTCACTTGGTTAATCCTCCGCCTGCGGCACCAGCATCCCATATGGGCACTGGTTCTAGTCCCAGTTGCTTCTCTTCCAGTCCAGCTCTCTGCTGTGGCCCAGGAAGGCAGTGACTCCACCTGTCAAATAAATAAATAAAAAACATAAAGCCAGGCTGACTTTTTTTTTTCTTGGACAGGCAGAGTTAGACAGTGTGAGAGAGAGAAAGAGAGAGAGAGAAAGGTCTTCCTTCCATTGGTTCACCCCCCAGTGGCCGCTATGGCCAGCGCTGCGCCAATCTGAAGCCAGGAGCCAGGTGATTCCTCCTGGTCTCCCATGCGGGTGCAGGGACCCAAGCACTTGGGCCATCCTCCACTGCCCTCCCGGGCCACAGCAGAGAGCTGGACTGGAAGTGGAGCAGCCGGGACAGAATCTGGTACCCCAACCGGGACTAGAACCTGGGGTACCAGCGGCACAGGTGGAGGATTAGCCAAGTGAGCTACGGCACCGGCCGCCAGGCTGACTTTAAGAACAAAGTTGCTTTGGGGTGGGAGACAGGCCTAGCGATCGAGACGCCAGTTAAGAAGCCCGGTTTGATGCCCGGCTCTAACTCCTGGCTCAACTTCCTGCCACTGCAGACCCGGGAAGCAGGTGGCTCAAGCAGTTGAGTGATTTGGGTTGAGTTCCAGGCTACCCAGTCCTAGCCAGCTGCATTGTGGGCATTTGAGGAATGAGGGAGTAAAGGCATGTTCTCTCTCTTCTGATCTGTTTCTCTCTCAAACAACTACATAAAATATTTTGGGGCTGGCGTTGTGGCCTAGCGGGTAAAGCCGCCTCATGCAACGCCAGCATCCCATACGAGCGCCAGTTCGTGTCCTGGCAGCTCCACGTCTGATCCACCTCCCTGCTAATGACCTGGGAACAGCACTGGAAGATGGCCCAAGTGCTTGGGCCCCTGCACCCACATGGGAGACCTGGAAGAAGCTCCTGGCTCCTGGCTTCAGGCCACTGTGAACCAGCAGATGGAAGATCTCTCCCTGTCTCTCCCTCTCAATCTGTAACTCTTTCAAATAAATACATAAATCTTCAAAAATAAGTAAATAAATAAAGCATTTTTAAAAGAAAAGAAAATCACTTTTACTCAACAGCACTGGAGAATCCTAGGTACAGACCCCATGTGGTTTTCACCATGGTTTTATCCATTGATACTCTCTTGCAAATGAGAAATTACAAAATCCTTTTTAAACAAAAGGCTTTTAGGCCGGTGGCACCGCAGCTCACTAGGCTAATCCTCCGCCTTGCGGCGCCGGCACACCGGGTTCTAGTCCCGGTCGGGGCGCCGGATTCTGTCCCGGTTGCCCCTCTTCCAGGCCAGCTCTCTGCTGTGGCCCAAGAAGGCAGCGGAGGATGGCCCAAGTGTTTGGGCCCTGCACCCACATGGGAGACCAGGAGAAGCACCTGGCTCCTGGCTTCGGATCAGCGTGATGTGCCGGCTGCAGTGCGCCAGCCGTGGCGGCCATTGGAGGGTGAACCAACGGCAAAGGAAGACCTTTCTCTCTCTCTCTCTCACTGTCCACTCTGCCTGTCAAAAAAAAAAAAAAAATATTTGCTCTGGGGCCGGCACTGTGGCATAGTGGGCAAAGCCACCGCCTGCAGTGCTGGCATCCCATACGGGCGCTGGCTTGAGTCCCGGCTGTTCCTCTTCCAATCCAGCTCTCTGCTAATGCACCTGGGAAAGCAGTAGTAGACAGCCTAAGCCCTTGGGCCCCTGCCCCCCCCCCCCCCCCCGTGACGGGCCTGGAAGAAGCTCCTGGCTCCTGGCTTAGGATCAGTCCAGCTCCAGCCATTGGGAACATTTAGGGAGTGAACCAGTGGAACAGCACACAGCCCATACACTCCACACCAGCGAACACACGAATAGTTCACCCTCACTCTCACCCGAACGCCACAAGAGGGCAATGATCGCCAAGCCCTGAACGACCTCACGGGGATCATCGCAGGCTTCATCCCCAATATACTGATTGATAACCCGCTATGTGTCAAGCACTTTTTAAAATATTGAGAGAGAGAGAGAGAGAGAGAGAGAGAAACTCCCCCATCCACTGGTTCACTTTCCAAATGCCAGCAATGGCTGGGGCCAAAGCTGGGCGCTAGAAGAAGGGAACTCAATCCAGGTTTCCCCATGCGTGGCAGGAGCCACGTACCGGAGCCACCCCTGCCGCCTCCCGGTGTCTGCATTAGCAGGAAGCTGCCGTCAGGAGCAGAGCCGGCACTGAATCCGGGCACTCCCACCTGGGACTCCGGTGTCTTACCTGGGGTCTTATCCACTAGACGAAACACCTGCGCTTGCCAAGCAGGTTAATCCTCCCGGTAACCTGCCTTCTACGCAGAAGGAAATGGAGCCCAGAGGGCTCTAGTGTCAAGAAGTCACGCGACTGTGATTGTGTCACACGTCTCTTGTGACTGTCAAGAAGTCACACAACTGGGTGGACCTGAACTTTGACCCCCAGTAACACAGATGAAGCATATTAGACCAGCCTCTGTGTACCCCCTTTTAGAACACGAACCTCAAGTTGCAACAAGGAAGGAAGGTGTGTAAATGCAAATGTCTTTGGTAGATGTTTTTTTTTGGGGGGTCAGTGTTGTGGTACAGTGAGTTAAGCGGTCACTTGCAATGCTGGCGCCCCATATCTGAGTGCAGATTTGAGTACCAGCTACTCTGCTTCCAATCCAACTCCTTGCTTGGGAAAACAGCAGAAGATGGCCCAGTACTTGGGCCCTTGCCATGCATGTGGGAGACCGGATGGGATGCCTGGCTCCTAGCCTTGGCCTGGCCCAACCCTGGCTGTTGGGGACTTTTGGGGAGTAAACCTGTGGATAGAAACACTCTCTCTCTCTCTCCCCCTCTCTCTCTGCCTTTCAAATAAATATATCTTTTTTAAAATTTATTTATTTATTTATTTATTTATTTATTTTTGACAGGCAGAGTGGACAATGAGAGAGAGACAGAGAGAAAGGTCTTCCTTTGCTGTTGGTTCACCCTCCAATGGCCGCCACGGCCGGCGCGCTGCAGCCGGTGCACCGCGCTGATCCGATGGCAGGAGCCAGGTGCTTCTCCTGGTCTCCCATGGGGTGCAGGGCCCAAGCACTTGGGCCATCCTCCACTGCACTCCCTGGCCATAGCAGAGAGCTGGCCTGGAAGAGGGACAACCGGGACAGAATCCGGCGCCCTGACTAGAACCTGGACTAGAACCCAGTGTGCCAGCGCCGCAAGGCGGAGGATTAGCCTAGTGAGCCACGGCGCCGGCCCAAATAAATATATCTTTTAAAGAAAAATATTTTTTTCGGGGCTGGCTCCATGGCGAAGTAGGTTAATCCTCCGCCTGCCGTGCTGGCATCCCATATGGGTGCTGGTTCTAGTCCCGGCTGCCCCTCTTCCAATCCAGCTCTCTGTTACGGCCTGGGAAAGCAGTAGAAGATGGCCCAAGTCCTTGGGCCCCTGCACCCATGTGGGAGAGCTGGAAGAAGCTCCTGGCTCCTGGCTTCGGATCGGCTCAGCTCCAGCCATTGTGGCCATCTGGGGAGTGAACCAACGGAAGGAAGACCTTTCTCTCTGTCTCTCCCGCTCACTTTGTAACTCTACCTCTCAAATAAATAAATAAAATCTTTTAAAAAAAGAAAAATGTTTTTTCACCTTGTTTAGAAAATATATTACTTTAATTTCGAGGAGCAACTTGTCAGTGAAGAACCCAGACACTAGAAATATTCAAATCCATGGATAGCGGAGAAACGCAAATCAAAACGACATTATGAGAGCGTTTTACACTCATCAGAATGGCAAAAATTAGGCAGGTGGAAATGAGAGAGGTGGAGCTGGCGAAGCCGTTGGGGGAGCAGGAGACACAGGGCGAAGAGCCCAGGGCTGCACCTGGGATTCCTGGCCCGGTGTTCTCACCTGGAAAGTGGAAACAACACCCTCACGGAAACAGGCCTGAAAACTCCATCCCAGGTGCCATCACCAGGGGGACGAGCAAGAGAGGTGAGGTGGAGCTGCTCCACAGGCCAGCAGGACACGGGGCCTCGTGCAAGGTCAGCGCGTCGGAGGCTTCCCACAGGGTCTCTTACAGCCTTAGATGATATGCAAATGATGGGCGGGGCTGTGTGCCAGTAAAATGTTATGAACACTCTCACTTGAATTTCATACAATTTTCATGTGGCAGAAAAATGCTTCTTGGGGCTGGCACTGTGGCGTAGCGGGTAAAGCTGCCGCCTGCAGTGCTGGTATCCCATATGGGCGACAGTTCGAGTCCCAGTAGCTCCACTTCCTATCCAGCTCTCTGCTGTGGCCTGGGAAAGCAGTAGAAGATGGCCCAAGTCCTTGGGCCCCTGCACCCGCGTGGGAGACCCAGAAGAAGCTCCTGGCTCCTGGCTTTGGATCGGCGCAGCTCCAGCCATTGCAGTCATCTGGGGAGTGAACCAGTGGATGGAAGACCCCTCTCTCACACTCTCTCTCTCTCTTTCTCTCTGCCTCTGTAACTCTGCCTTTCAAACAAATAAATAAATCTTTAAAAAATGCTTCTATTTAAATTTTCCCCTAGTTTTCAGGCTTAGAAAAGCTGCTATGGCCCACATCTGGCCCACGGGCTGTAGCTCACTGAGCTGCAACAAAGTCTAAAAATACAAGGAGCAGGGCCGGCCTGTGGCACGGTGGGTAAAGCCACAGCCCGCAGCACCTGTATGGGTGCTGGTTTGAGTCCCGGCTGCTCCAGTTCCGATCCCGCTCTCTGCTAATGTGCTTGGGAGAGCAGTGGGAGATGGCCCAAGTGCTTGGGCTGCTGCACCCACATGGGAGACCTGGAAGAAGCTCCAGGCTCCTGGCTTCAGAACGTCACAGCCCTGGCCGTCACGGCCATTTGGAGAGTGAATGCAAGCACTCACATGTGCACACACACTCTCTTTCCCTTTCAAATAAATAAATTATAATAAAATAAATCTGTAGTTTGTCATCCTATTGATGAAAAACCGTTCTTTACAGAACACAGGACTTGGGCAGCTTTTGGTGTAGTGGTTAAGGCTTGGGACTCTTGTATTCCATACCTGGTACCTGGGTTCCAGTCCTGGCTCTGCTTCCAATTCCAGCTTCCTGCGAATGCAGACCCCGGGAGGCAGCAGGCGACGGCTCAAGTGCTTGGGTCCCTGCCGCACACATAGGAGATCCAGACTGTGTTCCCAGCTCCTAGCCCAGCCTCAACTGTTTTTGTTTTAATATTTATTTATTTATTTATTTATTTGAAAGGCAGAACTACAGAGAGGCAGAGGCAAAGAGAGAGAGAGGTCTTCCATCCATTGGTTCACTCCCCAAATGGCTGCAATGGGCAGAGCTGGGCTGATCTGAAGCCAGGAGCCAGGAGCTTCCGCTGGGTCTCCCACGCAGGTGCAGGGGCCCACATACTTGGGCCATCTTCCACTGCTTTCCCAGGCCATGGCAGAGAGCTGGATCAAAAGTGGAGCGGCTGAGACTCGAACCAGCTCCCATATGGGATGCTGGTGCTGCAGGCAGTGGCTTTATCCACTATGCCACAGCGCCAGCTCAGCCTTAACTGTTGCAGGAATTTGGGGAGTGAACTAGTAAGTAGATCTTTGTCTTTGTCCTTCTACCTTTCAAGTAAATAAAGTTTAAAAATTTTTTTAAAAGATAGAAAAATAGGGAACTGAGCTAAGAAATACCACTAGGAAGTAATCAGATCCTGAACGTGCAACGTTCTACAAACTACCGAACTAGATTGCCTTACAAAGTATCAGGGCTGGCGTCGTGGTGCACTGGGTTAAGCCACCGCCTTCGTGGCTGGCACCCTCCATCCAGAGCGCCAGTTCCAGTCCTGGCTGTTCTGCTTCTGGTCCAGCTCCCTGCTAATGCACGTGGAAAGCACCAGAGAGGACCAAGGACTTGGTCCCTGCCACCCATGTGCAAGACCCAGATAGAGTTCCAGGCTCCTCGCTTTTTTATGTGTCTGGGGAAAGAGCGTGTGGGATAAGCCAATGAGACAAAACGCAATCATCTGAGGATTCACGAGGAAAAACTCTTTTCATGCAACTGCATCATAAATTTTAAATTATCTCCAAGGAAAATAATTTTGGACCTAGACGCAGGGGAGGTCCAGCTTGGCAGGACCTAAAAAGATGGAGTCGAACCTCTATTTCAGTATCAGGATTACCCTGACGTGTGAGTTCTTGGGGATGCTTGGGGAACTCCCTCCTGTTCCCTGTCTGGAGTGGACGGAGCCCGGAATCCTAGAGGTGGTGGGAGGGGAGGAGACCCCCCCTCCGAGGCAGGCTGCACGTTCCAGGTTCAGCGCACCGTCAGGGCAGCCCCCAGACCCCAGCAGCACACCTCAGGGAAAGCCCCAGACCCCCCAGCTCACCGTCAGGGCAGCCCCCAGACCCCCCAGCTCACCGTCAGGGCAGCCCCCAGACCCCCACAGCACACCTCAGGGAAAGCCCCAGACCCCCCAGCTCACCATCGGGGCAGCCCCCAGACCCCCGCAGCACACCTCAGGGAAAGCCCCAGACCCCCCAGCTCACCGTCAGGGCAGCCCCCAGACCCCCGCAGCACACCTCAGGGAAGCCCCAGACCCCCAGCTCACCATCGGGGCAGCCCCCAGACCCCCGCAGCACACCTCAGGGAAAGCCCCAGACCCCCCAGCTCACCGTCAGGGCAGCCCCCAGGCTCCCGCAGCACACCTCAGGGAAGCCCCAGACCCCCAGCTCACCATCAGGGCAGCCCCCAGACCCTCGGCGTCCGTCCCAGGCTAGCATCCAGGAGCTTTATCCCCCAGCAGTCTCCCCGAGGTTCTCCTGCGCTGGCTACCTGGCCCCATCCCACACCTGGAATACATCCAGGTACCCTCCTTCTTGTGTGTCTTTGTGCTGCGGTTTAGCCCAGGGCTGGGGGAGGTGTTGGGAGCCCAGTGAGCCCTGCCCCATCTGTGCCCTGCAGAAAGCTCTCGATACAGGGTCTTTTCAGCCCTGCAAGAACCTGCCGGGTTACAGTGAGGGGCGTGACACACACGCGGGCGCACGCACACGCACACACACACGCACACACACACACGCGCGCGCGCGCACACACGCACCCTTCCTGCAGCTCTCGGCAATCTGCGCTCATCTCGAGCGGAACCCCAGGATGGGCTTGGCAGGTGGAGTATGTCTGGTATTCCAGTTTGTTTTTTAGCTTTTGTGTTCGCTATTTGCTGGTTGTCTTGACTCACCTGCAAACTTCCCGGGAAGGGGCAGCCTTGGCCATCCTGTCCCCAGCACCTCCGCCCTCCGGCACCGGGTACCTCCAGTCCCAATGTCTCCATCTCCACCTTTTATTTTATTTTATTTTTTTTATTTTTGACAGGCAGAGTGGACAGTGAGAGACACAGAAAGGTCTTCCTTTGCTGTTGGTTCACCCTCCAATGGCCGCCGCGGCCGGCGCACCGCGCTGATCCGATGGCAGGAGCCAGGTGCTTCTCCTGGTCTCCCATGGGGTGCAGGGCCCAAGCACTTGGGCCATCCTCCACTGCACTCCCGGGCCACAGCAGAGAGCTGGCCTGGAAGAGGGGCAACCGGGACAGAATCCGGCACCCTATCTGGGACTAGAACCCGGTGTGCCAGCGCTGCAAGGCAGAGGATTAGCCTAGTGAGCCGTGGTGCCGGCCTCCATCTCCGTGTTGACTCGAGGGCAGTGGGCAGACCTGGGACAGCTATGTCTGGGCTCAGGGACATCTTTGGTCACACGGCCCCTGGGCCTCAGTTTTTCCTTCTGCAAAGTGGGGGTAATAAACCTGCTTCTCCGGGCCAGCGCTGTGGGAGCAGCAGGTTAGGGCCCCACCTGCGATGCACCGGCTGGATTCCCGGATGCTCCACCTCCCAGCCAGCTCCCTGCTGTGTCCGGGAAGGCAGTGGGTGATGGGCCAAGTGCTTGGGTCCCTACCACCATGTGGGAGACCCAGATGGAGTTCCTGGCTTCTGGCTTTGGTCTGGCTCAGCCCTGATCATTGTGGCCATTTAGGGAGTGAACCAGCAGACAGAAAAAAATAAATAAAACTGGGGTCGGCGCTGTGGCGTAGCGGGTAAAGCCACCACCTGCAGTGCCGGCATCCATATGGGCGCTGGTTCGCGTCCCAGCTGCTCCTCTTCGGATCCAGCTCTCTGCTGTGGCCTGGGAAAGCAGTAGAAGATGGCCCAAGGGTTTGGGCCCTGCACTCGCGTGGGAGACCCAGCGGAAGCTCCTGGCTCCCGGCTTCCGACCCGCCCAGCTCCAGCCGTTGCGGCCACTTGGGGAATGAACCAGCGAACGGAGGACCGCTCTCTCTGTCTCAAATAAATAACTAAAAAAAAAAAAAAAAAAAAAAAAAAAAAAAAAAAAACTGCTGCCTCCTCCGCGGTCGACACAGCCACGTCAGCCATGAGAAACAACAGGGGCGTCTGGCTGGGGCGCGGGGCCGGGCCCACACGCGGGGAACGTGCTAGAACGCTCGCTCGGGCCTCAGCGTTCAAATGCCGGGTCTCCCATTTGTCCCGACCCACTCAACCGCTGAGCCCGGGCCTCACGGAGAACACGAGAGCTTAGGACAAGGCGGTTGTTCCCAGGTGTGTGTGCGGGGTGGGTGCGGGACAGTTAGAAGCGGCACCTGCACCCGTCCACGCACGAAAACTCCGGGCGGCCCCGGCCCACAGGCCACGCCCCGCCGCCCACGCCCCGCCGCCCACGCCCCGCCGCCCACGCCCCGCCGCCCACGCCCCGCCGCCCACGCCCCGCCTCGCCCTTACGGGACCGCGCTCGTCTCGCGCACTTTCAAAGTGCGCGAGCTCCGGCCGAGACCCGGGGCCGACGGTTGGTCGGACGGAACCATCTGCTACGTTGCGTGGGGGGAGCGGAAGGCCTCCACGCCCACTTTTTTTTCCCCCAAGTCTTTAACTTTCCAGCCCAAGTGCTGGTTCACGGTAGCGTTCAAATCCTCTCCGCGTGCTCATACTCTCAGGAGGAACCCAGTCTCCAGGAGAAGGGCGGGTGTGGGTCCGTGCGGCGTCCTCCCCCTCTCGACGGGGAGCCGGTGGGAGAGGACGACGGCCGGCGGGGGGAGGAGGAGGCGGCCCTAGCGCCATTTTGTGGGAACGAAGCGGTGGTAGCTGCGCTGCTCTCGGACCCCGGGCTGCTTCCGTCTCCCCGTCGGGCTCCCTAGCAGCGGCCTAGCGGGTGAGTCGCGGACGCTTCTCACTGAGGATGCCCGGGGCGCCCCGGCAGCTTCGGGCAGGAAGGGAGCCGTGGGGCCCTGCCCGAGCGGGCTCGCGCGGGAGCGTCGTTAGGGCCCGGCGCGGACTGGCAGCCGGCGCCCGGACAGGGACGCGGGGCCCGCGGGGCCTCGGGCGGGGGTTGGGCCTGGTCTGTCCGGGCCGGGGCCGCGCGAGTGCGATCGGGACGTGCGCCGCGGGGGCCGGCGGCCAGCCCAGGCCTGTGCCCCTGCGGCCCCACCCAGGGCCGCGCCGCAAACTCCGCCCTCGGCCGTCACGCGCTGGCTGCCGGGAGGGGCGGCTCGCCCGAGGCCCGGCTCCGGGAGCCCCGCCGAGGACCTTGCTCGCTGGCGGCTTCGCCCTGCTGGGCGCCCAGGCTTCCGTAGGGACGTGTGCCCCGGCCCGCGCGCCGGTGTAGGCTGCCCCGGCCCCCAGCGGTAGGTTTCTCAGGACTGCAGTGCGAGAGTTGGGGGGTGACCGTGTGTGCGGGGGCTGCCCCCGGGGCCACGTGGGGACTCGGGACGGTCGGAAGCAGCGGACTGGCCGGGCGGCGCGTTTTCAGAACGTGTCCCTGGCCTCCCCCGTTCTCCAGGGCTGACCCCCGCGCAGGACAGTGCGAACAGCAGTTTACTTGTTGGAAGTCAGGACAATAGCGGCGGCGGTGTTAGCACGAGGGTACAGGGGCGTGAGCAGCCTCGCGCGAGCCCGGGTCACCCGTGTGTCTTTTTCCTTTTGAAGAACAACAAGGGAAGATGTCGGAGTACATCCGGGTCACGGAAGACGAGAATGACGAGCCCATCGAGATACCGTCCGAGGACGACGGCACCGTGCTGCTGTCCACCGTGACGGCCCAGTTCCCCGGCGCCTGCGGGCTGCGCTACCGGAACCCGGTGTCGCAGTGCATGCGGGGCGTCCGGCTGGTGGAGGGGATCCTGCACGCCCCCGACGCCGGCTGGGGGAACCTGGTCTACGTCGTCAACTACCCCAAAGGTGGGTCCCTGCCACCTCGCTGGGGGACCCTGGTCTGTGTTGTGGGCTACCCCAGAGGTGGGGCCCTACCACCCCACCCCGCTGGGGGACCCTGGTCTACGTAGTCACCTACCCCAAAGGTGGTTCCCTGCCACCCCGCTGGGGGACCCTGGTCTACGTAGTCACCTACCCCAGAGGTGGGGTCCTACCACTCCACCCTGCTGGGGGACCCTGGTCTACGTAGTCACCTACCCCAGAGGTGGGGTCCTACCACTCCACCCTGCTGGGGGACCCTGGTCTACGTAGTCACCTACCCCAGAGGTGGGGCCCTACCACCCCACCCTGCTGGGGGACCCTGGTCTACGTAGTCAACTACCCCAGAGGTGGGGCCCTACCACCCCGCTGGGGGACCCTGGTCTGTGTTGTGGGCTACCCCAGAGGTGGGACCCTGCCAGCCCGCGGGGGGACCCTGGTCTGTTGTCGGCTACCCCAGAGGTGGGTCCCTGCCATCCCACTGGGGGACCCTGGTCTGTGTTGTCGGCTACCCCAGAGGTGGGGCCCTACCACCCCACCCCGCTGGGGGACCCTGGTCTACGTAGTCACCTACCCCAGAGGTGGGGCCCTACCACTCTGTGTGGAGCTGCGGCGTGGACTGGGGCTGCTGTTTGGCAGGACGTTTCTAACCCTAGCATTGCCCTAAACTTCAGTGTCAGGCTGACTTGGGAGACCACCCCTCTAAACTAGGGAAAGTGAGAAAGCTGTGTGTAAGCTGTCATCTGCGCACGCGTGGCCGAGTGGGTAATAGGTGTGTCTTGCAGATAGTGTCCTGCCTTGCAGATAGGTTTTTCTATAGCACCAGGTAGTTTGCTTTGATGGTGGTCTTTCTTTTGTTTGTTTGTTTGTTTTTATTTCACAAAGTTATAGACAGAAAGGTCTTCTTCCGTTGGTTCACCCCCCAAATGGCCGCTATGGCCGGCGCTGTGCCGATCAGGAGCCAGGTGCTTCCTCCTGGTTTCCCATGGGGTGCAGGGCCCGAGGACCTGGGCCATCCTCCACTGCACTCCCAGGCCACAGCAGAGAGCTGGCCTGGAAGAGGAGCAACCAGGACTAGAACCCGGGGTGCTGGTGCCGCATGTGGAGTATTAGCCACGTGAGCCACGGCGCCGGCCGGTGGTGGTCTTTCTGGTCATTCAGTCAGCTCTTCTGAGTTCTTAAATCATAGAGCAGACCTTGGGTGAGGGCAGTGCCAGCTGCAGTCGTGGGGGTTCTGAGGCTGCACTCGCTGCCTCTCAGCACTGATGTCCTGGATGAGAGGAGCAGCGTGGGGGTGTGCTGGCTGACCCAGCTCCTGCTGCTGGGGCTGCCCAAGTCAGCCGACTGCAGTTGGCAAGTAGGCAAATAGCTGACTTTAATGTGTGTCCAGAAAAAAGTAGAAACTCAAATTTCTTTAATACGCTGTTCCTTGAGCAGTTGACTACAAATTGCCGTCTGCCCCAGTTTACAGTGTCACTTAGGTGGGGTGCTGGTTGCCCTGTCGCGGTGCCCCCTGGGCCAGCACCCTGCCGATGCACTGGGGGAAGCAGCAGAGGCCGGCCTGAGCGCGTGAGCCCCTGCGCCCGTACGGGGGATCCAGGTGAAGCACCTCGCGTCTGCCTGGCCCAGCCTTGGGCGTTGCAGCTGTCTGGGGAGTGACCCAGCGAATGGGAGATCTCCTTCTGTCTCTCCTCCTTTATCTGTAGCTCTGCCTTTCATAAGTCATTTAAAACGATGCCGCTTGGTGGGGCCAGTGCCGTGGCGTAGGGGGCTAAGCCTCCCCCTGTGGTGCTGGCATCCTGTATGGGCGCCGGTTCAATTCCCAGCTGCTCCTGTTTGATCCGCTCTCTGCTGTGGCCTGGGAAGGCAGTGGAGGATGGCCCAGGTGCTTGGGGCTCTGCACCACTTGGGAGACCAGGAGGAAGCTCCTGGCTTCAGATCAGCTCAGCACTGGCCGTTGCGGCTATCTGAGTGGATGGAAGACCTTTCTCTCATTTCTCCTTCTCTCTGTAACTGTAACCTCTCAAATAAATAAAATCTTAAAAAAAAAAAAAAAAGATGCCGCTTGGGGTGTCTGCATGCGACACTGGAGTGCTTAGGTTAGGTTTGAGTCGCACCCGCCTCTGCGTCCACGTCCATTTTCCTGCTCATGGACGTCCTGGGAGGCAGCAGGTGATGATTCAGGTCGTTGGGTTGTGGCCTGACAGTGTGGTGCCGTGGGTGCTGCCGTCCCATATAAGCACCAGTTCAAGTCTTCACTGCTCCACTTCTGATCCGGCTCCCTGCTTATGCCCTGGAGAAGCAGCAACAGATGACCCAAGTGCTTGGACCTCTGCTACTCACGTGGGAGAACCAAATGGAGTTCCTGGCTTTAGCCCATGCCTGGCTGATGGGGCCATTTAGGGAGTGAACCGGGGGATGGAAGGGGGCCTTTTGTTATTGTTTTTTAAAGATTTATTTATTGGAAAAGCAGAGAGAGCTTCTATCCCCTGCTTCACTCCCTGAGTGGCTGCAGTGGCCAGGCTTGGGCCAGGAGCGGGTGGCAGGGATCCCAGTACCTGGGCCTTCTGCTGTTTTCCCAGGCACATTAGCAGGCTGTTAGTGCCCACGTGGGATGCCAGGCGTCTCACGTGGCAGTTCAACCCACTGCACCACAATGCTGGGCCCATAAATAAATCTTTTTTATTTTTTAAGATAATTTATTTGAAAGGCAGAGTAACAGAGAGAGAGGGAGATAAACAGAGTTCTTCCATCTGCTGGTTCAGTCTCCCAGGTGACCACACTGATCAGGACTGGGCCAGGCCAAAGCCAGGAACTTGTAACTGGTCTCCAGCGTGGTTCAGGAGCCCAGGCACGTAGGACATCCCATGCTGCACTCCAGGCACGTTAGCAGAGAGCTGGGTTGGAAGAGGAGCAGCAGGAACTCCAGCCGGTTCCCATAAGGGATGCTGGTGCCGCAGGCTGTGGCCTTAACCTGCTACACCACAGTGCCAGCCCCGCAAATAAATCTTTCCCAAAAAAAGGGTCAGGCTGAGTCCTTGCCACCCATGGGGGAGACCCGATTAAGTTTCCTGCTCCTGGCTTTGGCCTGGCACACCCCAGCTGTGTGGGCGCTTGGGAAGTGACGCAGCAGACCGGAGATCGAGTCCCTCCTTCACGCCTGCGTGCTCTCTGCTTTTCAGATAAAGAATGTCATTTAGTTCATCTCCTTTCTAAATAACCTTAAGATTAGGTTTGGCTTTTAAAAATAACCCGAGGTTTTTGTTTGGTTTGGTTTTTTAATGGCACAGTTTGTGTTTATTGTTGAAGGCTCAGGAAAGACAGGAAACGTCCACAGCTGGAGCTGAAGTGCAGGCATCCAGAGAGGCAGGCAGAGGCGTGTGCTCTAGCATGTTTCACTTATTTGAGAGCAGAGAGAGACAGAATGGGCTCCCCTCTGCTGGCGGACTCCCCAGAGGCCCCACTGGCCAGGACTAGTCCAGGTCAAACTGGAGGAGGATTATTTTTGTTTCGGTAAAGCTTCTTCTTTTTTTTTTTTTTTTTTTTTTTTTTTTTTTTTTTTTTTTTTTAAGAGAGAGAGATATTTTAATTATTTATTTGAGAGGTAAGGTTGCAGAAAGAAAGGTCTTAGAGTCACTGGTTCACTCCCCAAATGATAGCAATGGCCGGAGCTGTGCTGAGGCCAGGAGCCAGGAGCCTCTTCCAGGTCTCCCCCATAGATGGAGGGGCCCAAGGACTTGGACCATCTTCCGTTTTCCCAGGCACGTAATGAGGGAGCTGAATCGGAAGTGGAGCAGCCAGGACTCGAACCAGTACCCATGTGGGTTGTTGTGAAGTATTAACCTGTGCCACAGCGCCATCCCTGGGTAAACCTTTGAGAAGGAGGCTATAGATGAGATTGTGATCTTGAGATACTGCGAAGCCGGCGTTAGGAATCTCAGCCATTGGGAAAGCGCCGCAGCCCCTTGTCGGAGCCTCCTCTGTCTTGAGTGCTGACGTCACTCTTGGCCAAGCGTTTTCAGTCTTCACAGATTGATTTCTCGGGGTGGGAGGCAGTATGTTTTAAAGGGACGTGCTAAATGAAGATTTTTTTAAGAAGATTTCTGTTCATTTTGCTCAGATAACAAGAGAAAAATGGACGAGACCGATGCTTCGTCAGCAGTGAAGGTGAAGAGAGCCGTGCAGAAAACATCGGACTTGATAGTGCTGGGGCTCCCCTGGAAGACGACCGAGCAGGACCTCAAGGAGTACTTCAGCACCTTCGGAGAAGTTCTCATGGTGCAGGTAAGCTGGACTCGCTCAGCGGCGGACACGCAGCTCCCTGGCTCTTACTTCAGTGGCACTGTCTTTCGTGTTTGGATGATTATTTTTAAAGCAGAAAGCAGCAAATTTTTTTTTTTTTTTTTTAAGATTTATTTATTTGAAAGGTGGAGTTCAGAGGCAGAGAGAGAGAGGTGTCTTTCATCACTGGTTCACTCTGCAAATGGCCGAAACAGCCAGAGCTGGGCCAGTCCGAAACCAGGAGCCTGCAGCTTCCTCCAGGTCTCCCACGTGAGTGCAGAGGCCCGAGGACTTGGACCGTCTTTGCTGCTTTCCCAGGCCATGGCAGAGAGCTGGGTTGGAAGTGGAGCAGCCGGAACTCGAGCTGTTGCCCACATGGAATGCTGGCGCTGCAGGCGGCAGCTTTACCCACCATGCCACAGCGCCAGCCTGTTGGAGGGTGTTCTAAAGTCCTCATACAAAGTTAGCAGAGGACGCCTGGCTTACATGGTTCCCTTTATTCATGCCCACACGGGACCTTCGATGTTGTAGAATCCTGTGCCTTGAAGGCGTAGGGGAGTAGGTGACATTGAGTTTTTCCTTAAAAGATTTATTTATTTTACTTGAAAGAATTACACACACACACACACACACACACAGAGAGAGAGAGAGAGAGAGAGAGAGAGAGAGGTCTTCCATCCGCTGGCTCACTCTCCAATTGGCCGTAGCGGCTGGAACTGCGCTGATCCAAAGCCAGGAGCTACTTCTGGGTCTCCCACGTGTGTGCAGGGGCCTTTAAGTGTTTAAAGGAACGGGAAATTTTTCTGCTTTTCCCATGTGATTAAGTTTGTAAACACTGACGACTGGCGTTGTGGCACAGCAGAACAGTGGGCTAAGCCGCTGCTTGGAATGTCAGCATCCCCTGTTGGAGTGTGGTTTCCAGTCCTGGCTGCTCCACTTCCAATCTTAGTAGGCCTGGGAAGGCGGCAGGTGGTGGCCCAAACACCTAGGTCCCTGCGGTCATGGGAGAGACCTGGAAGGAGGGCCTGGCTCATCCCCAGCTGCTGTGGCCATCTGGGGAGTGAACCAGTAGATAGAGTCTCTCTCTCTCTCTCTCTCTCTTTCTCTCTTTCTCTCTTTCTCTCTTTCTCTCTTTCTCTTGCTCTACCCTTCAGATATATTAAAAAATTTTTTTAAAGCTGGCACTTATTGTAAAACATTGTTAAAATTCTGTTGTGTCACTTGAGTTTTACTCTGTCCATTAACATGATCTGGATCCCTCTTGCTGCCTTTTATTTTCCTCAGTACTTAGCTTCATCGACATCCTAATTCAGCCACTGCGTTCATGGAAGCCGTTCAGTTTTCAGGAACTTTTGATTTAGGACTGCGAGTTTGAGTGCATGCGGATATTTTAGGAGTAAATTGTCTCTTCTAGGTCAAGAAAGATATTAAAACTGGCCATTCCAAAGGGTTTGGCTTTGTTCGTTTCACGGAGTATGAGACGCAGGTGAAAGTAATGTCCCAGCGGCACATGATAGATGGACGATGGTGCGACTGCAAACTTCCTAATTCTAAGGTACTTGGCTCTCCCTCTGTGGGTTGGGGATTTTTACTGACAGGCTTTCTTAGAAAGTGCTGTAAAATAAAACATTAAGTACAAGGGGGGTCTTTAACAAAATTGATGAAAGGTACGTATTTATGAAAAACAACTGAATTTTTTTAAATTTTTTGCTCCAGAATTTTTTTTTTAAGATTTACTTATTTACTTGCAAGTCAGAATTATACAGAGAGAGGAGGAGAGGCAGAGAGAGAGGTCTTCCATCTGCTGATTCACTCTCCACTTGGCCACAGCAGTTGGAGCTGTGCCAATCCGGGGAGCCGGGAGCTTCTTCCAGGTCTCCCGTGTGGGTACAGGGGCCCAAGGACGCTGGATCGGAAGTGGTGCAGCTGGGACTCAAATCAGTGCCCCTATGGGATGCCAGCACCTGCCACGCCACAGTGCCAGCCCCTCCAAGATATTTTAATTCCATTTTCCATTGACTTTGTTAAGTGCCCGCATATGCTTGGGAAAGGCAGTGGCAGGATGTGTTACAGCTTTTGCCTTGTAACTCTTCCAAACTGAAACTTTGCTCGCGTTATTCATGAGTTAATGTTTCCTGCACGGGTGTCTGTTGAAACGTGAAGACGTACAGCGTGTCATACGTTCACCTTGTTATGTAGGCCTGACAGAGCAGTCCTTGTTCAGAGCGTCGTCCCGTCAGGGCCATTCCTGTCGCTGGCTTTTCCCAGGTCCCGTCGCTTTCCTAACTCTGAAGTCTGGTCTTGAAGTCTTGCTGGAGGGAAAGGGCTGGTGGCTCCCTCGCAGGATCCCTCTGCTGTAACCAGACAGACTCTGCTGCTCTCCTCGCGCCCCCCAGCTCTGTCTGACCTCTCCCCTTTCCCTTGGCCAGCAAAGCCCCGACGAGCCCTTGAGAAGCAGGAAGGTGTTTGTGGGGCGCTGCACGGAGGACATGACTGCTGACGAGCTGCAGCAGTTCTTCTGCCAGTACGGGGAGGTGGTGGACGTGTTCATTCCCAAGCCCTTCCGAGCCTTCGCCTTCGTCACGTTTGCAGATGATCAGGTATTTTGCTTGGTGATGCGTCGCAGTGGACAGCCATCCTTAGCTACGCTTTCTGGGCTTGTACGGCAGCGGGATGTGTGGGCTTAGACACGTGTGAGACGAGCAGTGGGTAGCTTTCAGTATGTGCTGTTGGAGAGTATTACATGGTCTTGAAACAGAGTGAGATGCCCCCGCTCCGTGACTACAGCTAAATAAAGGCTGTGCTGCAGAACAGCTAGCGTCGTCGTATTTCTCTCCAGCGTGGATAAATTCTGCGTGCAATCTAGATTTTGTTTCTGCTTATTAGGTGTGTGTTCCGTGGCTTAATCTCCTTTGTCTGCACCCTTATTTCTTACAGGTTGCCCAGTCTCTTTGTGGAGAAGACTTGATCATTAAAGGAATAAGCGTCCATATATCCAATGCCGAACCTAAGCACAATAGCAATAGACAGTTAGAAAGAAGTGGAAGATTTGGTGGTAATCCAGGTGGCTTTGGGAATCAGGGTGGCTTTGGTAACAGTAGAGGGGGTGGAGCCGGCTTGGGGAACAATCAAGGTAGTAATATGGGTGGGGGGATGAACTTCGGTGCTTTCAGCATTAATCCAGCCATGATGGCTGCGGCGCAGGCGGCACTGCAGAGCAGCTGGGGGATGATGGGCATGTTAGCCAGTCAGCAGAGCCAGTCGGGGCCTTCGGGCAATAACCAGAGTCAGGGCAACATGCAGAGGGAGCCCAACCAGGCCTTTGGCTCTGGCAATAACTCCTACAGTGGCTCTAACTCGGGTGCAGCGATTGGTTGGGGATCGGCATCCAACGCAGGGTCAGGCAGTGGTTTTAACGGTGGCTTTGGCTCCAGCATGGATTCGAAGTCTTCTGGCTGGGGAATGTAGACCGTGGGCTGTGGTTGGTTGCTTAGAATGGTGGGAATTCAATTTTTTCTAAACTCATGGTAAGTATATTGTAAAATACATATGTACTAAGAATTTTCAAAATTGGTTTGTTCGGTGTGGAGTATATTCAGCAGTATTTTTGACATTTTTCTTTAGAAAAAAAGGAAGAGCTAAAGGAATTTTATAAGTTTTGTTACATAAAGGGTTGAAATATTGAGTGGTTGAAAGTTGAACTGCTGTTTGCCTGATTGGTAAACCAACACACTACAGTCGATATCGAAAGGTTTCTCCTGTAATCTCTTATCCCTGGACTTGTCAAGTGAATTCTTTGCATGTTCAAAGTGGAAACCATTGATTTAGAGCTACATTCTTTTCTCCTTGTTTTAATTTGAACCCCACCATACGGATTTTTTCCTTAGGAAAGTCTTCCTCTCGGGAGATGATGGTGTCACGCAGTGTTTGGTTCTTTCGGTTTTGTTTTTAACACTTGTCTCCCCTCATACAAAAGTACGATATGAAGCCTTCATTTAATCTCTGCAGTTCATCTCATTTCAAACGTTTATGGAAGAAGCACTTCGCTGAACGTAGTGCTGTAAACATTCTGCCATAGGAATACTTCTGTCTACAGCTTTCTCTTTCAAGAATTGGTCGTCACGCCGCGCGGGCTGCGTCTCTGACGGTGGGTGTCCCATTTTTATCCAGTACTCTTTATTTCATGGAGTCGTATCAACGCTGTGAACGCAAGGCTGTGATATGGAACCAGAAGGCTGTTTGAACTTTTGAAACCTTGTGTGGGATTGATGGTGGTGCCAAGGCATGAAAGGCTAGTATGAGCGAGGGAAGGAGAGAGCGCGTGCAGAGACTTGGTGGTGCATAATGGATATTTTTTATCTTGGCGAGATGTGTCTCTCAATCCTGTGGCTTTGGTGCGAGAGTGTGCAGAGAGCAATGATAGCAAATAACGTACGAATGTTTTTTGCATTCAAAGGACATCCACATCTGTTGGAAGACTTTAAGTGAGTTTTGTTCCTAGATACCCCACGTAGCTGAATGTGTTAAGTGAAACGATACTTGTACCCCTGCCCCTTGTCAACGCTGTGAATGCTGTATGGTGTGTGTTTCTCCCGTTACTGATCTGCAAGTGTGGTCATGTGAACTGAAGCTGCTGGGGTGAGAACATGGACTGAGCTTGTGCTGTGCTTTGCAGGAGTACTTGGAAGCAGAGTTCCCCAGTGAGCTCAGGTGTCTCCAAGAAGGGTGGACGTTCAAATGTCTGTTAGCTACCATAAGAATGCTGTTTGCTGCAGTTCTGTGTCCTGTGCTTGGATGCTTTTTATACGAGTTGTCAATGTTGGAAATTCTTAAATAAAACTGATTTAAATAATATGTGTCTTTGTTTTGCAGCCCTGAATGCAAAGAATTCATAGCAGTTAATTCCCCTTTTTTGACCCTTTTGAGATGGAACTTTGATAAAGTTTCTTGGCAGTAGTTTATTTTGCTTCAAATAAACTTATTTGAAAAGTTGTCTCAAGTCAGATGGATTCACCACCTGTCAGGCCTTGACGCCTGACGCCCAGACTTAATTGCTATCCGTTCTTGCACTGTCCAAAGTGAAAAGTTTTTTTTCTTCTTTTTAAATCTAGTCTGGGTGCCCGCACCTCATGGTAAGCAGTGCCCTCCAGCGTGTCTCAGTGCCTCTGACGCTCTCTTTACACGGCCTGTGTGGTCCTCGTTGGGGAAGCATGACTTAGAAAACTTTTTATTTGGGGGCGTGGGCAAAGCAATAGTGATTGATTCCCAGTGCTTTGTAGCAAGGCACATCAGCTGGGAAGAGGGGAATCTCAGCGCCTTTCTAGTTGGGGATTTGAAAAGTGGAATTAATTGCAATAGGGATAAAGGAGAAGAAACCACAAATTTTCTTGTGCCTAAAATCCATTAAGAAGCCTGATAGCTTTAAGAACGAGCAGGGTGGGTTGTCTGTCAAGTGGACCGGGCTTTTGCCCGCCAGAGCCGGGGCGTGTAGTGATGCTGAGTGAAACCACTTGCAGCACTCAGATCAGACTCTCACGTGCGTTGTTAAGTATGTGAAAGCAATAATACACTGATTCTTGATTGTACTTTCTATGTAACTACTGATTCTCATTTTCTAATTGGAAGATTGTGACAATATTTGTGTTGGTAGTTTACGTAATGCCCTTACCTAATCAGATTATGATAAATAGATTTGTCATTTTGCAAGTTGTGTGTTTATAAATGAAATCATCCTTTTAGATTTTGTGATCGCCACGTTGTTTCGTTAGTCAGTTTCTTCTGTAAAAGGGTCTTGCGTTGTTTTAAAGTTTTTTTCTGCATCTGAATCTGCATGATTTCCAAACCCTGTACCATCTGAATTTTGCATTTTAGCATTTGCACTATTACTCAGCAGCAGTAACATGGTAACACTTAAAATGGTATTCGGGGACCTCCAAAGACTAAACTGACAAGCCTTCAAGGAGCCCAGGGGTAAGTTAACTTGTCGATGGCATGGTTTTAATCCTTATTTACACTTGTAAATTAGTTACTGGTCATAGAAGGCTTTCACTGTTGAGTAGCCTTTTATTAACATGTTTATGGTACTACGTGGCTGGGGTATATATTCTACCCTACCAAAAAATTGAAGCTTAGACGTGCTTAAACTATTTGGCAAAGATTTGTTTTTGAAAGTCTATTTGGTCATCTAAATGCATTCATTCTAAAAAATTTTTGAACCACAGTTGAATAAAAGTTTTGTTGCCACCAGTTTAGTGTCTGGAGTCTTAATGGAAAACATGTCACGTAGAGGGATCTGAAGAAGCTGCACTTGAGGCGAAACCAGAACTCACAGTGAACTCGTGCCGGAATGCTGCCTGCTTAGCTAGCCCGAAGAACTCTGTTAACTGTTAGCTGTTAAAGCTTTTTAGGGAAGAATGGCTAACTACAGTGAGACTGTCTGAAGTTAAGGTAGCACTGGATTTTTTAAGAAAAAGGAGTTTAGCTTCTCAGTAACTGAGATGATGCGTGTGACGCTGAGAATTTGTTGTTGGGTACTAGTGAAGCAGTTCTTGCCTGTCTGTCGAGTTCCAACCCCACTCGGCTGTGCTGTGGCTGTGATGTGGTGTTGGCTTGCCTGTGCCCAAGTACTCCGTGGTGACTGTAAGAAGTACAGTGTCAGCTCTGTATTTCCTCTGTGGAAGTGCCACATTTGATTCCGTCTGAATTTGAACATTACTTAGGTTATTTCCAATTGCTAGCAACATCCTTAGGGCTACATTAAATTATTAGTGTTGGAGTTAGCAGGTCAGAGGTTATGCACGCATGTAAGGCTTTTGAGATGTTTGCCGTGTCCTTCAGGAGGTTGCGTTGGCTGTGGCAGTGTGAAACGGTGCTGCCGTGCAGCGCTCCCGCTGCGGGACGCCTGGGTGGGTGAGTGAAAGTTAGGGCTCACGCTTGCGTGGTGCTAGTGTTTAAGCCGGAAGTCAGTGAACTCTTGGGCTAGAGAATCCGTGTTTCCAGTTACCCAGAAGTGATTTCAAGGTTATTCCTGAACCAATCCTGTTCTAATACATAAAGCAGTCTCAGAGATGAGTAAGAGTTGACAACCAGTCAGAAAATAGAACAGATGACAAATGCAGACACCCAGTACGGACTGTGTACGTAATTGAACGTGATTCCCCTTGGCTTGGTAAAGAGGCAGACGCGCGCGCCGTGTGGGACCTGCGGCTCAGCCGTGCCGTGGGGCTCCCCTGGCTGAAGTCATGGCTATCGATGGTCAGCCTCTGGGCTGAGATCAAGGGTGGACGTCACTCGCGGAGGAGTTGCTGACTATGCCCTCGATCCAGGGAATGTAGTTAGTGACTTTGGTGTATACCCCGTACTGAGCTGCTTCCCCACAGTCCGCGGAGCCCCAGGACACGATTCCCCCCACAAACCACCTCTGTGTGTCGTTATCGAGAAACACTAGGGCCCCCCCACTGTCGCCTCTACAGCTGTCCTTGCCCCCACCTTCTAAGCCGGCACAAAACATGTTGTCAGTCACCCTCGCCCCTGGGTGGGGGGTGCCTTCATACGCAGCAGCACATTTTTGCTGGTCGACAACTGGAACGTCCACAAACATCAGGTTCCTAGCAAGGAACCCCCTTTGGGTTAGTCCCCACCCAGATACAGTCCCCAGGTCGTTCGGCCTCAGGTAGGACCCCGCGCCTCTCTCGGGCAGGCAGATGGGCAGGACAGTGCTGCTGACAGCAACTCTGTCCCTCAGTTTAATCAGTGCGATGTCGTTGTCGAAGCCAGCGTCATGGGCGTAGCCTTCGTGGATGAAGATGGCCTCGGCCCGGGCTCGGGTGTAGTCAGGTGAGAGTCTTCGCAGGGCACCCATGCGAATGTCCAGGGAGGACGGCTCTCCCCGCTGCCCGTAGATGGCGTGCGCGGCTGTTAGGACCCAGCTGTCAGATAGAAGAGCGCCCGCTGCTGTGGTCTCGCCCAACAGCAAGACTTGCCAAGGAAAATCGCCAGGCTTCGCGTGCTGCCCTCCGTAGATGCGGCCTCCTGTGGTGCGGGCGGAGAGGCCGCAGACTGGGGAGAGAAGCAGACGGGAGGCCCCTTAGAGGCAGCCTGGACCAGGACGGTGCTTACAGAGCTAGGTGTTCGGAGTGGGAGCCCTGAGTGAGCGGGGCCGCAGCCCAGGGCCGTAGTTGAGAGAATGAGGTGTGGAGGAAGGGAGGGGCCAGGCCCTGTCACTCTCCTGTCCTTGGGAAGTGGGGTGGTGGCCGCTGGGTTGTGCAGAAGCAGGAAGCAGAGCGGAGTTCTCACCCCGGGCACACGCTGGAATGCTGCCTTTAGGTTCAGAAGTTACTGGTTTTGGTCTGGGTGGTTTCTTGCAAACCGTAAATTTTACTCTTTACTGCAAACGGATTGTGCTCACTGATGTAGCAGACGTGTTTCCTGTTACGCTTGTTCATTATACTGGACACACGCTGCCACAGCCAAGAGAGGTTTTAGGAAAAAGTAAGCCGAATGGCACAGAGGCAGTGGGGGTGTGGGGGTGTTATTACCTCTCCCTTTCCTTCCCCTCCGTCTCTCCCCCCTCCCCACCCCCGCTAAATCATCATCTTTGGACCAGTCTTGTTACACAGATTTTAAGTACTATTAAAGGCAGATTGCATTAGTGATTAAAATCTAGGTGTCAAAAGCAGTGCTGAGGGAGATAATGGAGTTGCTCGCTTCGGTGTTGATGGCGTTTCTGCAGAGAAAGTAACAACTCCTGTTCCTAAGTGTACAAATAGTTCAAGATAGTCTTAGAAATCATTTAATGTTTATGCTTGCCGAGTTACAAGGTCAAAAGTAATCAAGTGACGGATGCGGTCAGCACCCAGCAAGCCTCAGAAGGGGCCATGAGCACCTGTCTCGGGCAGGAGCGAGCGCCCGAGGCCGTCTGCCTGCACAGCCGAAGCGCTCGGGACGCCAGTCTCCTCTAACCGCGTGCTTACCAGGCTCGCAGACGGGGAGTGATTTCTCTCCTTTGGAGCTCGTCCAGAATCCATCCGCCTCACACACGTATTCACCTGCAGCCAGTGGGAAAGCGAAATGTGTGACTGCGTGCGTGAGGTGGCTATCGTTTGCTCTGCCGCCCCGGTGAGAAACGCTGGCTGCAGCGCGGGTGGCGAGGGGGGTCTGGATGCCGCCGTGGCCGTGGCGGCTCTGCGTCTCTGTCTGCTGGCAAAGTGCAAGGCTTTTAGCTGTGTAACTTGAATATGTATCACCATCTCAAGTGCTTAATGATAAGGTTTTGACTTGTTAAATTAAACCATTTGGAATATATTGTGTGTTTGTAGTAGTCATTTACTAGATAAGATCTGTTTTCAGATTCTTGCAAATTGACATCAAAGTCACTTTCGCTGTAATATTTCACTTAGCAGGTGGGAGAAGTGCCTTTTAATCTTCCCTCTTAGCCAAAAATGTTAGTTTATTTCAGACGGGGAGGGCTCAAGTTGCAAATGCCGCCCACCCCACCTTGAACACTGGGCTCACCGTCCCCGGCACTCATGGTGTAGAAGGTTCCCTCGCAGCTGTACTGGATCACAGCCTTGTACGTGGTCACGTCAGCGCCTGTGACGTAGCGCACCTGGCCATTGGCCAGGTGGTCTGGAGGGCCACAGTCCACAACTGAGGAAGAAGAGGGGGGACCCCGCTGTGCGGTGGTGCTCACCTGAGGAGGCTTTGGGGCCGGCAGTGCTGGCCCAGGTTGGGGTGTCAGCCCCTCCGCCTCGTCCCTGTTGCTGACCGAGGGGCTGCACGGGAGGCGGGCGAGGTGAGGACTTCCCTAAAGGGAGTTTGGAACCATTCGGCGGGCCTCAGCGGCCACTCAAACCTTGGGGTCTGCAGCAAAACTGATGGGCAGAGTCGGTTCCTGGCCAAGTAGCGGCTCAGTTTGCAGGCCGATTGGCTGTAGAGGCGGCAGAGGGCTGAGCAAGCGCGGGAGACCTGGAAGGGGTTGGGGTGGGATTCCGGGGCTTGTGCATGTTGGCAGTTCTCGCCATACCTTGAGTGTGGGCCAGAACGGAACCCAGTTGTTGGGACACTGCTGGTGTGGACTTGGCAGCCGGCTCATGAGCTGGGAGGAGGCAGAGGGGCTGCGTCTCGCCTGCGTGCGTGGGCGTGGGCCTGGCCTTGCCCCTGCTCTAGCACATGGGACTTCTCTCCCCCTCCCTCCTCTCAAGTACATGAAAAAAAAATGTTAAACAGTTTTCAGCAGTGTAATAGCTGTGTGTAGTTCTGTGCCAAACACTTTGCCTGCGTTGCTAGTTGGCAGGTGCAGTTCTGTGAAGGGGCCGCTCTCCGTCTGTACGTGAGAAAATGGTGTGTGTAGAGGGGACAGTGATGGGCCCCAAACCGCCAGCCTGCTCCACAGTGATGTGTTTTTGAACAAAGTCTAATGGGAGGAAAATTTATATTAAAAATGTGAAGGCCCCTAACACTTAGTCCCTAGGAACTCTTAACGTGAGAATGTGTGTGGTGTGAGCCACCGGGGCGTGTGTGCCCTGAAACACGAGGAGGTGGAAACCCACACGGTCCGCCCACGCAGGGGTGCGTGCGGCCCGGCCGGGGAGGGCGAGCGCGCACGCAGGAATCGCGGGAGAGGCAGCCCAGCCATACGGCAAAAAAGATTGCAGTGCCACCCGGTGCCCGGTTTTGGCTGAAAAGTACGTGATGGGATTGAAATGTTCGGATGTGTCCCTGTCCGTGTTGTGAAAGAAGTGACCCCAGCCACTTGGTAGCTTGGGGGGTGGGCAAGAGGCTGTCACCATGTCTTTTGGTAAATTTCTGGGTTTTTTTTTGCAAGTAACACGTACACTTTATGAATGGGAAAGGAGCCAGCACTGTGACCCAACGGGTTAAAGCCCTAGCCTGCAATGCTGGCGTCCCATGTGGGCGCTGGTTCAAATTCCAGCTGCTCCTCTTGCGATCCAGCTCCCTGCTGGTGGCCTGGGAGAGCAGTAGAAGATGGCCCAAGTGCTTGGGCCCCTGCACCCACGTAGGAGACCCGGAGGAAGCTCCTGGCTCCTGGCTTTGGATCAGCACAGCTCCAGCCGTTGCAGCCATTTGGGGAGTGAACCAGCACATGGAAGACCTCTCTCTCTGTGTCTGTGTGTGTGTGTGTGTCTCTCTCTGTAACTACCTCTCAAATGAAATCTTAAAGAGAATGGGAAAATGTACAGTCACGTAAGACACACAGTGCTCAGTTTGCAAGACGGTGGTGCCAGCCATTACCCCAGTTAGGGGTGTGTGTATACATGTGGGTACACCCACAGAATGGTCTGCATTTTGTAGATGGTTCCTACAGAGTGGTGTGGCGTGTGCATACGTGTGAGATGTGTGTACTTGGGAGGTGACACACCAAAACAGTCCCCATGACTGCGGTCTCGCGGCATGTGGGTGTTAAATGGCACTTCCACTTCTCCCGGATTGTGCAGTG